>NC_134896.1:3519930-3574930 GCF_041734735.1 Babylonia areolata | reverse complement strand
CACACAGGGTGGAGTGAGGACACTGGAAGAGTGATGCCTTCCCAAGGACACAACACCATGCCGATCCGGCACCTCTGATCACTGGTCAACACCGGACCCAAGTCCAACACCTGACCGATCTGTCACGACGCCTCTAGGTAGTGGGTGGATTGCACCCGTTAGTGAGCCCCGAGGTCTGTGGGGTTGGGGGCGGGGTGGCGTTCCCTGATCGTCCACCGCCATGCATTAATTGGCTGGTGGACATGGCCACACCATCGAGCTCCTATTCAGCTCAGTGGGCCACCCCCACCCATCAGCCACACCTCTCGACACGTGGTGACGGTGTGTCATGGTGACGGTGTGTCATGGTGACGGTGTGTCATAGTGACGGTGTGTCATAGTGACGGTGTGTCATGGTGACGGTGTGTCATAGTGACGGTGTGTCATGGTGACGGTGTGTCATAGTGACGGTGTGTCATGGTGACGGTGTGTCATAGTGACGGTGTGTCATGGTGACGGTGTGTCATGGTGACGGTGTGTCATGATGACGGTAATGACGGGGAGGATCATCACCCAGTCACCCGTACCTCTGTCCAGACCACCACGCCACGTCTGGCTTTGGGGAGGGAAAAGGGGAGGGGGGAAACAAGTGGATGCAGGGTTTAAGTTGGGCGGACAGGTTGCTATGAGACGGGAGGAGTGAGGGGTGTGGGGGGGAAGGAGGTGGACGGATTGGGGCGGGGAGGGGGGCTGGACAAGGGAGGAAGTGGTAGGGGAGGGGTGGTCAGGGAGGAGGGTTGTAGCTCCATCCACCTCAATCATCGTCACCTGCCAGGCCAGGTAGAGATGACGTGAGGGGACCAGTCACCTGCACACTGTCACACCACTCCCTGGCCCCGCCCACCTGGCCACCACTCTGACCGCAACACTCAGTCATCATTCTCCTGCTATATGGATTTGTCCGAACGCAGTGACGCCTCCTTGACTGCTACTGAAACTGAAACTGTCCTGCTGCAGTCATATCCGCAGTCACAGAGACAGGGAGAGAGATAGAGGGAGACATGGAGAGAGAGGGGGGAGGCAGTTAGATGAGAGAGGGAGAGAGGGAGAAAGAGGGAGAGGAGGGGGGGGGGCAGAAGGAGGGAGAGGGGGGAGAGAGGGGGAGAAGAGAGAGAGAGAGAGAGAGAGAGAGAGAGAGAGAGAGAGAGAGAGCAAAACCGTTAATGTAAGGTCACCGACATATATACATACTGTTGGTTACACGCGTTGCATAAACACACACACACACACACACACACACACACACACACACACACACACATTAAATTTTGCGATTCCACGAAAACTCTTCATCAGGAGATACACAGACCATGTTTCTCCACCTTCCCCGCTCTTACTATCTCCCCCCTCTCTCGCTCTTCACTGCCCACCTCCCTCTCTTTTCACCTACCCCCTCCCCCATCCCCACACCACCCTCGGCTATCTCTCCCCGCATCAGTCTCTCTCTCTCTCTCCACCCTCTCTCCACCTCTCTCTCTCTCACCACCCTCTCCCTCCACCTCCCTCCTCTATCCCGGCACAGCCCCACTCTTGTTTCTTCTGGACGACACGAACACGTTTCCCATGACGGGTCGTCAGCACACAGTGCGACCACTGGACCTGCTGGCTTTGTTATCAGCTTTGTTTTCCGAAAGGAAAAGTCCAGGCAGGGAACTCGCCGACTGGGTAGTTAGTATTGACCAGTCAGGAGTAGGCCACCAGCGCACGAGTGGGGGAACGGCCAGGTATTGACCAGTCAGGAGTAGGCCACCAGCGCTCGAGTGGGGGAACGGCCAGGTATTGACCAGTCAGGAGTAGGCCACCAGCGCACGAGTGGGGGAACGGCCAGGTATTGACCAGTCAGGAGTAGGCCACCAGCGCACGAGTGGGGGAACGGCCAGGTATTGACCAGTCAGGAGGAGGAGTAGGCCACCAGCGCACGAGTGGGGGAACGGCCAGGTATTGACCAGTCAGGAGTAGGCCACCAGCGCACGAGTGGGGGAACGGCCAGGTATTGACCAGTCAGGAGTAGGCCACCAGCGCTCGAGTGGGGGAACGGCCAGGTATTGACCAGTCAGGAGTAGGCCACCAGCGCACGAGTAGGGGAACGGCCAGGTATTGACCAGTCAGGAGTAGGCCACCAGCGCACGAGTAGGGGAACGGCCAGGTATTGACCAGTCAGGAGTAGGCCACCAGCGCTCGAGTGGGGGAACGGCCAGGTATTGACCAGTCAGGAGTAGGCCACCAGCGCTCGAGTAGGGGAACGGCCAGGTATTGACGAGTCAGGAGTAGGCCACCAGCGCACGAGCGGGGAAGCGCCCAGGTATTGACCAGTCAGGAGTAGGCCACCAGCGCACGAGCGGGGAAGCGCCCAGGTATTGACCAGTCAGGAGTAGGCCACCAGCGCTCAAGTGGGGGAATGGCCAGGTATTGACCAGTCAGGAGTAGGCCACCAGCGCACGAGTAGGGGAACGGCCAGGTATTGACCAGTCAGGAGTAGGCCACCAGCGCTCAAGTGGGGGAATGGCCAGGTATTGACCAGTCAGGAGTAGGCCACCAGCGCACGAGTGGGGGAACGGCCAGGTATTGACCAGTCAGGAGTAGGCCACCAGCGCACGAGTGGGGGAACGGCCAGGTATTGACCAGTCAGGAGTAGGCCACTAGCGCTCGAGTGGGCGGGAACGGCCAGGCTGACAGACCAGAGGGGTGACTGATCAACTGGACTCCCAAAGCCACGCACGGCAAACGTCAGACGGACCTCCCTCCCATCCCGGACAGACCATCGTGATTCACTCCACGGACTTTGAAAGAAATTAAAGAACAAAGAAGACAGACTTAAGTCCGTGGACTCACCACGTCCAACACCACCACCGGCCCTCCAAACCAAACCCTAAACAACTCGACCTCCAAGCGCGTCAGTACAGGTCCTCCCCCTCACACCAACAGTCGAGACATCAACCGTCTTCAGACAGCCAGGACTCCCCTGGGGAAGCCAGACAGACCACCCACCCGGACAGACAGACACCCAGGACCCCGCCCCCTCCCCGGAACACCTCCACACCACCAGCACTGCCCCGGGAAAAACAGGTCGTTCAACCCAACCTACACTGTCCGTGCCTTCAGCCCCACCAGTAGCCGACCAATGGCTGGCAGACATGCTGTGTGCAGCCACCAAGCCTGCTGACCACACCCAATCAATAACTGACCACCACACACACACACACGGCCAGCCATACCCTGATCACCTTTCTCTCCCCTCCCCCTCTCCCGTGGACAGCTCTGGCCAATCAGCCGTCAGTTCCAATGAAGCACTCAGCGTTAGAGGCCAGCAACACTGATCTGTGATCCTGTACTGAAGGCTGTTTTACCTTTCACATTCACCGTGTTGCATCGTGCCGACTGAGCCAGATTCGCGTTGCATCTGCTTCGGAAACATTTTTAAAATAACTAAAGCAGCAGCTACCTGACCCGTGCAAAAACCAAACCCGCCGGTCAACCCTGGAGCTGAACACTATTTCGAAAGGCTTTGTCTGTCGCCAAGAGTAACAGTAGTTGTAACTGAATCTCTCTCTCTCTCTCTCTCTCTCTCTCTCTCTCTCTCTGTGTCACTATGTCTGTCTCTGTCTGTCTGTCTGTTTCTCTCTCTCTCTGTATTTCTATTCTAAAAAAAAAAAAAAAAAAAAAAAAAAAGGAAAAGGAAGAGGGGTCAGTGCCTCACTCGCCCCACACCCGTTGGTCAGGCCTTGGTTAACCAATCAGATAAAGTCCCCGACATGACACAGTGGTCAAGTACTGGCCTGACTGACCAAGAGACTGACCGACTGACCAATCAGAGCTTGAGCATTCCAGCCCGCTGTCCACCACTCGTGCTTCCTCGTGGTGTGTGTGTGTGTGTGTGTGTGTGTGTGTGTGTGTGTGTGCTTCCTCGTGGTGTGTGTGTGTGTGTGTGTGTGTGTGTGTGTGTGTGTGTGCACCAACCCTGCTTGAAGCGAAGACATGCCCTCCTCTCCCCGCGCTGCAAGGTTCAGTCATGGACAGTGGTTGTGAGTGGCTGGGGTCCTGGATCGATCACAACACGACAGTGTGGGGTGGGGGCTGGGGCTGGGGCTGGGGCCAGGTGTCTGTGAGTGCGGGGTGCGTGTGGGGTGGGGGTGGGGAGGGGCAGGGAGGAGGGGTGCAACCTACCACACTGTGGCAGAATGACTTTCCTGTGATCCAGTGTTGACCAGTGATCACGGTTCTTCGAGGCCCCCGTTTCAGTGTGGTGCTGTGTGAGTCCTCCAGTGGGAAAGGCTTTTCACTCCTTTAATGCCGAACCCAAGACACTGGATGTGAATGAATCCACTGCCCCGATGGCAATGAAAGGCTGTGGGGCCCAACACACACACACGGGGGGAGGGGGGGAGCGGGGGGGGGGGGGGGTGGAACCCAGCCCTCTCTGCGCCCAGAGAAGACCCCGACAGTGCACCAACAAACCTACACACTGACACCCGGTGTATCCCGTCACAGTATACACCCTGTCCCGAAGAATGATACCCGGGCATAAAAAAAAAGAAAAAAAAAAGACCAGGCGAAAATATTGCGCGTTACGAAACGACACAGGCTGCTGTAAACCCCAGGGTGTGATGTGGCCCCCAAAAGGTATGAAATAGACTGGGCCATTTACCCAGGGTGTGATGTGACCCCCAAAAAGGTATGAAACAGACTGGGCCATTTACCCAGGGTGTGATGTGACCCCACAAAGGTATGAAATAGACTGGGCCATTTACCCAGGGTGTGATGTGACCCCCAAAAGGTATGAAATAGACTGGGCCATTTACCCAGGATGTGATGTGACCCCCAAAAGGTATGAAATAGACTGGGCCATTTACCCAGGATGTGATGTGACCCCCAAAAGGTATGAAATAGACTGGGCCATTTACCCAGGATGTGATGTGACCCCCAAAAGGTATGAAATAGACTGGGCCATTTACCCAGGATGTGATGTGACCCCCAAAAGGTATGAAATAGACTGGGCCATTTACCCAGGATGTGATGTGACCCCCAAAAGGTATGAAATAGACTGGGCCATTTACCCAGGATGTGATGTGACCCCCAAAAGGTATGAAATAGACTGGGCCATTTACCCAGGATGTGATGTGACCCCCAAAAGGTATGAAATAGACTGGGCCATTTACCCAGGATGTGATGTGACCCCCAAAAGGTATGAAATAGACTGGGCCATTTACCCAGGATGTGATGTGACCCCCAAAAGGTATGAAATAGACTGGGCCATTTACCCAGGATGTGATGTGACCCCCAAAAGGTATGAAATAGACTGGGCCATTTACCCAGGATGTGATGTGACCCCAAAGAGGTATGAAATAGACTGGGCCATTTACCCAGGATGTGATGTGACCCCCAAAAGGTATGAAATAGACTGGGCCATTTACCCAGGGTGTGATGTGACCCCAAAAAGGTATGAAATAGACTGGGCCATTTACCCAGGATGTGATGTGACCCCCAAAAGGTATGAAATAGACTGGGCCATTTACCCAGGATGTGATGTGACCCCCAAAAGGTATGAAATAGACTGGGCCATTTACCCAGGATGTGATGTGACCCCCAAAAGGTATGAAATAGACTGGGCCATTTACCCAGGGTGTGATGTGGCCCCAAAAGGTATGAAACAGACTGGGCCATTTACCCTGGGTGTAATGTGACCCCAAAAGGTATGAAACAGACTGGGCCATTTACCCAGGGTGTGATGTGGCCCCCAAAAAGGTATGAAACAGACTGGGCCATTTACCCAGGGTGTGATGTGACCCCACAAAGGTATGAAATAGACTGGGCCATTTACCCAGGGTGTGATGTGGCCCCAAAAGGTATGAAACAGACTGGGCCATTTACCCAGGGTGTGATGTGACCCCACAAAGGTATGAAATAGACTGGGCCATTTACCCAGGGTGTGATATGGCCCCAAAAGGTATGAAACAGACTGGGCCATTTACCCAGGGTGTGATGTGACCCCACAAAGGTATGAAATAGACTGGGCCATTTACCCAGGGTGTGATATGGCCCCAAAAGGTATGAAACAGACTGGGCCATTTACCCAGGGTGTGATGTGGCCCCAAAAGGTATGAAACAGACTGGGCCATTTACCCAGGGTGTGATGTGGCCCCAAAAGGTATGAAACAGACTGGGCCATTTACCCAGGGTGTGATGTGGCCCCAAAAGGTATGAAGCAGACTGGGCCATTTACCCAGGGTGTGATGTGACCCCACAAAGGTATGAAATAGACTGGGCCATTTACCCAGGGTGTGATATGGCCCCAAAAGGTATGAAACAGACTGGGCCATTTACCCAGGGTGTGATGTGGCCCCAAAAGGTATGAAACAGACTGGGCCATTTACCCAGGGTGTGATGTGGCCCCAAAAGGTATGAAACAGACTGGGCCATTTACCCAGGGTGTGACGTGGCCCCAAAAAGGTATGAAATAGACTGGGCCATTTACCCAGGGTGTGACGTGGCCCCAAAAAGGTATGAAATAGACTGGGCCATTTACCCAGGGTGTGAAGTGGCCCCCAAAAGGTATGGAATAGACTGGGCCATTTACCCAGGGTGTGATGTGGCCCCACAAAGGTATGAAACAGACTGGGCCATTTTATATGCCAGGCTATAAAGCAACTGGGCCCTTTTATACTCGTGTATAATCTGAACGAGGAATATTCTGGATGGGGTACATTGTGGACAAGGCATATTCTGGAAGGGGTATATTCTGGAAGGGGTATATTGTGGACAAGGCATATTTTGGACGGGGTATATTCTGGAAGGGGTATATTGTGGACAAGGCATATTGTGGACGGGGTATATTCTGGAAGGGGTATATTGTGGACGGGGTACATTCTGGAAGGGGTATATTGTGGACGGGGTACATTCTGGAAGGGGTATATTGTGGACGGGGTATATTCTGGAAGGGGTATATTGTGGACGGGGTATATTGTGGACAAGGCATATTTTGGACGGGGTACATTCTGGAAGGGGGTATATTGTGGACGGGGTACATTCAGGCCCGCTACACGTGGCATGCACAGACCCACACTGTTATGATCTTCACACAGCTCCATTCGTCCTCCTCTTCTGCCTTCCTGGACTGACTCCCGCCTTCACTCGTAAGCATGAGTGGGCTTTTACGTGCACGGCCGTTTACACCCCGCTCTGTGGACAGCCATACTGTTTTCTGAGGTGTGCACGCTGGGCGTGTTCTTTTTTTCCCTCTTTAACCCACAGAACGCTGACATGGACAACGGGATCTTTAACCCACAGAACGCTGACATGGACAACGGGATCTTTAACCTACAGAACGCTGACATGGACAACGGGATCTTTAACCCACAGAACGCTGACATGGACAACGGGATCTTTAACCCACAGAACGCTGACATGGACAACGGGATCTTTAACCCACAGAACGCTGACATGGACAACGGGATCTTTAACGTGCGCAATTGATCTTCTGCATACTACGCACGAACGGGGATGAGGCGCCAGCAGGTCTGCACAGCCTGTTCACCTGGGGGACGGGGAAAATGTCTCCACCCTTTAACAACTCAGCCCACCAGGCGATATGGTTCAAACCCCGGAGGACCCTCTGGTTCAAAGTCTGTCTGTTCTGTATATCCGTGTGTTCTGTGTGGTCGCGCTGATTACAGAGGTTTTACCAGTCTTGAATAAAAGCTAATTTGTGTTTGTACATTTCTTCTGTCATTGCTGCTGTCATGTGCACATGTCAAATGATCGATATGAAGACAAGCCCAGTGCTTCCTTTTATGAGGAAATGTCTGGGTTTGTCCCAATGTACCTTTTATTTTCCTGTGTGTGCTAGCTGAACCAGTAGCATAAGCAGCACTGACTTGAAGTTGTGTACCTTGCAAATGGAGAGAGTTACCGCTCTTTACTATTTGTTAATAATGTGTTCTCTTGGCCTCATTGTTAATCAGTTGTTGTAGGGAACAGTCTTAACTCGAAGCAAACTTAGCGCCGCAAACATCGCACCATGCACGCCGCTCCACGTCCCGGACTGCTCTCTCCCCCACCCTCTTCCTGTCTGGAGGGACGCCACTCGTCCCACTGTTGCCCCTAGCAACCACACAACTCCACTCCACTTCATGCGAGTCCGTGTGTGGCTTGTCTGCCTTCACTCACGGCCGGCAACTCTATCTGACAGCTAGACAGACAGACAGACGGACAGACGGACAGACAGACCTTCCTCAGCGGCAGTTCAGGATGCTGGCACAGTGGTACAGAACGCTGTGAGCTGAACATGGTGCACTCACTGGCACATCACGTGATATCAACACAGGATCATCTCTGCAGCACCCTCAATGGGCGTGGCTCTCTCTCTCTCTCTCTCCCCTCCTCTCACCCTGTCTGTCTCTCTCTCTCTCTCTGTATGTCTGTGTCTGCCTGCCTGTCTCTCTCTCCCCATCTCTAGCTTTCTCACTCTATCCCACTTTCTCCCCCACTCCCTCTCTCGGTCCCTCTCGCAACTCAGCTCCCTCCCTCCCTCTCTCTCTCTCTCTTTCTCTCTCACACACACATTCTCTCTCTCCCTCCCCCCACCTCTCACCCCCCCTCTCTCTCTCTCTCTCACATTCCCTCCCCCCCCCCCCTTCTCTCTCTCTCTCTTCATGCCACCCATGCCCATTGCTATTAAAAATTTTGCATGCTGCTATGTTTTTGCTGTGCACCACTCTCTCTCTTCCTCTCTCTCTCTCTCACCCTCCTCTCTCTCTTCCTCTCTCTCTCTCTCTCACCCTCCTTCTCTCTCTCTTCCCCTCCCCCTCCTCCCCCCCCATCTCTCTCTCTGTCTCTTCAAGGCACACACGTGTGCCGCTCCATGCAAACAGTACAGGCCGTGGTGTATGTTGCTTTGCACAGCTGTAGTGGGGTGGGGTGGTGGAGGAGAAAAGTCAGGGGGTCAGCCCTCACAGTGCACGGTGTGGGGCAGGGCTGGGGCCTGCCTGCCTGCCTGCCTGCCTGCCTGCCTGCCGGCCTGCCTTTTTACGGCACTGTGTGGGTGTGGGAACAGGCGCCCCTCTTTCTGGGGACTTTCCTTACCTCGCCTTTTTCTGTCTCTCTCTCTCTCTCTGCCTTTCTGTCTGTCTGTCTCTGACTGGAGGATCCGGGGGCACAGTTCAAATCTCTGGTGTGTGTGTGTGGGAGGGAGGGCGGGAGGGGGGGGCGGGGGCTCGGGGGGGGGGGGGGGGGAGGGGGGGGGTGTGGGCCCATATCCATAACATACCTTTAAAAAATGAAAATGGAAAAGGAAATGACGCACTCAGTTTCCAATCCCAGTAAATCAAACAGACCCTACCACAACACGGCCGTGCTTCATACAACAAACCCATCAGCAGTTGATCACCACTTCCCGCTTTTAAATCTTTTATTCGTTTATCATCATCATCATTATTTGTTGTTGTGTTTTGAACCTAGCGGCGGCATTTGGTGCAAAGCCACAGTGACCTGAACTACACACTGACGCCCGGCACCATGCACGCTGGCAACAATACACAGCTACATGCTGGGGGAGTCCACGTGTGTACCTACACGCCAGATACAGCTTGTCCACACACACTGACACCAATACACATGCGCGCGCGCGCATTCGCTGGCACACACAGATCCTCACACGCTAACCCTTCTACTGATTTCTGATCAATCTTAATGCACAACTATTGTTATAATAAGGCTGCGCATGTGTGTGTGTGTGTGTGTGTGTGTGTGTGTGTGTGTTCTACACACGCGCGTACGAGCGCATGCGCGCAAAGACATTGCACACACACACACACACACACACATATATACACAAAGAAAAGAGAGAGAGACAGAGAAAACGAGAGACAGAGACGGAGACAACGAGAGACAGAGACAATGGGAGACAGATAGACTGAGGGACAGACAGACAGAGAGACAAAGAGAGAGGGAGACAGAGAGAGGGACAGACAGACAGAGAGACAAAGAGAGAGGGAGACAGAGAGAGGGACAGACAAAGACAGAGAGACAAAGAGAGAGGGAGACAGAGAGAGGGACAGACAAAGACAGAGAGACAAAGAGAGAGGGAGACAGAGAGAGGGACAGACAGACAGAGAGACAAAGAGAGAGGGAGACAGAGAGAGGGACAGACAGACAGAGAGACAAAGAGAGAGGGAGACAGAGAGAGGGACAGACAGACAGAGAGACAAAGAGAGAGGGAGACAGAGAGAGGGGCAGAGAGGCAGAGAGGCAAAGAGAGAGAGAGACAGAGAGAGGGGCAGAGAGGCAGAGAGACAGAGAGGGAGACAGAGAGAGGGCCAGACAGACAGAGAGACAGAGAGGGAGACAGAGAGAGGGGCAGACAGACAGAGAGACAGAGAGGGAGACAGAGAGAGGGGCAGACAGACAGAGAGACAGAGAGGGAGACAGAGAGAGGGGCAGACAGACAGACAGACAAAGAAAGAGGGAGACAGAGAGAGAGGGACAGACAGACAGAGAGACAAAGAGAGAGGGAGACAGAGAGAGGGGCAGACAGACAGACAGACAAAGAAAGAGGGAGACAGAGAGAGAGGGACAGACAGACAGAGAGACAAAGAGAGAGGGAGACAGAGAGAGGGGCAGACAGACAGACAGACAGACAGAGAGGGAGACAGAGAGAGGGGCAGACAGACAGAGAGACAGAGAGGGAGACAGAGAGAGGGACAGACAGACAGAGAGACAAAGAGAGAGGGAGACAGAGAGAGGGGCAGACAGACAGAGAGACAAAGAGAGAGGGAGACAGAGAGAGGGACAGACAGACAGAGAGACAAAGAAAGAGGGAGACAGAGAGAGGGACAGACAGACAGAGAGACAAAGAAAGAGGGAGACAGAGAGAGGGACAGACAGACAGAGAGACAAAGAGAGAGGGAGACAGAGAGAGGGACAGACAGAGAGACAAAGAGAGAGGGAGACAGAGAGAGGGACAGACAGACAGAGAGACAAAGAGAGAGGGAGACAGAGAGAGGGACAGACAGACAGAGAGACAAAGAGAGAGGGAGACAGAGAGAGGGACAGACAAAGGCAGAGAGACAAAGAGAGAGGGAGACAGAGAGAGGGACAGACAGAGAGAGGGACAGACAGACAGAGAGACAAAGAGAGAGAGAGACAGACAGAGAGATAGACAGAGAGGGACAGACAGAGAGACAGACAGAGATCAACGTCAGGGATAAGACGTGCTGCCCATGCTGCAGACAGCTGGCTGCTGGCAGAATGAAGGAAAGAGAACGGAGAGAGAGAGAGAGAGAGAGAGAGAGAGAGAGAGAGAGAGAGAGAGAGAGAATAAAAAAAGACACAAACACAGAGAGAGAGAGAGAAAGTGAGAAAGGGAGGATGAGATGAAAAGACAAACAGAAAGAGAAACTGACAGGCAGAAAACTGACATCGCAGAGAGCAGGGTGGACAGAAGAGAGAGAGAGAGAGAGAGAGAGAGAGAGAGAGAGAGGGAGGGAGGGAGGGAGGGAGGGAGGGAGAGGGGCTGGCAGGCACAGGTTAATTAACAGTCACACTTCACAAAGCCTCTCTACTTCTTTGATGGACACTGACTGGGCTTCGCGCGCGAGTGCGCGCGCGCACACACACACACACACATACGCACGGAAGCACACACACAAGCACGCACACATACAAGCAAGCACACACAACACATGCACACACACACGCACGCACGCGCACGCATACGTACACACACATACACACAAACACACACACTCACACACAAGTACACACACGCGCGCGCGCGACACAGTGGATATGAATTCACTGCCTTCCTATGTCCAGCCCTGAACAGAGTGGATATGAATTCAATGCCTTCCTATGTCCAGCCCTGAACACAGTGGATATGAATTCACTGCCTTCCTATGTCCAGCCCTGAACACAGTGGATATGAATTCACTGCCTTCCTATGTCCAGCCCTGAACACAGTGGATATGAATTCACTGCCTTCCTATGTCCAGCCCTAGACACAGTGGATATGAATTCATTATCTTCCTATGTCCAGCCCTGAACACAGTGGGTATGAATTCGTTATCTTCCTATGTCCAGCCCTGAACACAGTGGATATGAATTCGTTATCTTCCTATGTCCAGCCCTGAACACAGTGGATATGAATTCACTGCCTTCCTATGTCCAGCCCTGAACACAGTGGATATGAATTCATTATCTTCCTATGTCCAGCCCTGAACACAGTGGATATGAATTCATTATCTTCCTATGTCCAGCCCTGAACACAGTGGATATGAATTCATTATCTTCCTATGTCCAGCCCTGAACACAGTGGATATGAATTCACTGCCTTCCTATGCCGAGCCCTGAACACAGTGGATATGAATTCATTATCTTCCTATGTCCAGCCCTGAACACAGTGGATATGAATTCATTATCTTCCTATGTCCAGCCCTGAACACAGTGGATATGAATTCATTATCTTCCTACTATGCCGAGCCCTGAACACAGTGGATATGAATTCATTATCTTCCTATGTCCAGCCCTGAACACAGTGGATATGAATTCACTGCCTTCCTATGTCCAGCCCTGAACACAGTGGATATGAATTCACTGCCTTCCTATGTCCAGCCCTGAACACAGTGGATATGAATTCACTGCCTTCCTATGTCCAGCCCTGAACACAGTGGATATGAATTCACTGCCTTCCTATGTCCAGCCCTGGACACAGTGGATATGAATTCACTGCCTTCCTATGTCCAGCCCTGAACACAGTGGATATGAATTCATTATCTTCCTATGTCCAGCCCTGAACACAGTGGATATGAATTCACTGTCTTCCTATGTCCAGCCCTGGACACAGTGGATATGAATTCACTGCCTTCCTATGTCCAGCCCTGAACACAGTGGATATGAATTCACTGTCTTCCTATGTCCAGCCCTGAACACAGTGGATATGAATTCACTGTCTTCCTATGTCCAGCCCTGGACACAGTGGATATGAATTCACTGCCGTAAAAGTCTGTAGTACGTCAACGTTTTTCTTTCTTTTGATAGTTTCCACAAGGAGAACAGTCAATAACCTGATGGCAGCGTGAATGTCAGGTTTTATGTTGGGCGTTTGTCATCCCAACTCTCAGGAAACTCACACCACCTCAATCGCTCTTTAACGCCAGTTTTCGTCATCTGTGTAGACATATTTTATATTCAATTTATAATTTTTATTCCGCTCTGGATTTACAGACTATTCTGATTGATGTGTGGGCGTGGCTAGGTCTGACGTTATGGGCGTGGCTAGGTCTGACGTTATGGGCGTGGCCAACGGTTTTTAGGCGTGGTCCGGTGAACAATGCGAGATTAAACAAAATGCAACACAACGTTCACAGCCGCTAATAACAATCAATTCAATGATAAAAAAAAAAGAAAAGAAAAAGAATACAGTCACGGCATAAATCTGCATCAGATTCAGGCTTTGGCCTGCATGTAGCTGGGTACTGAATCACGGCAATTAGAACAGCACCATGTATAAAATCATGTTACATGTTTTTAACTGCAGACGTGGAACAGCGTATATGGATCAGTCTGCACGCTTTGACACCTTGAAACTGATCTATTACAATGTTTCACACACACACACACACACACACACACACACACCAGTGATCATCAATCCAGGAGGACAAGAGGGAACCTCTTGGGCAAAGAGAAGTCGCTGTTTTCGAACATAAGTGACTAAATATGTGTATGTGCGCGTCAGTGTGTGCGTGCACGCTGCTTGTCCGTTTAATAACAATACTAACACTGAAAGAAGGAGGGGAAAAAAAACAAGAAAAGAAAAAAAAACACAGCTGAGAGCAGAAAAGAAAGAGAGAGAAAAAAAAACAACACACACACACACACACAACACACACACAAACAAATAAAACTAGCTGGTCTACAGAAAGATTTAGGTCAGCGGCGAATGAAGTAAGTCCGGCAACCCGAACACAGCACACACTTGTACGCTATTATATAAATAAATGCAAAGCCAGCCACACACTTACAACACAGCTGTCCACACGCTCTCTCCCTCCCTGTGTGTGTGTGTGTGTGTAACCCGAAGCCCAGTTTAATCTACTGTCCCGTGGCACAGCACAGTCACACACAGTGCTCCCCCAGCCTTTTGGGGCAGAGGTGGTTTGGGTTTATTTTTCTTTTCTTTTCGGGGCAGTGGAGCAGCAGCCAATAATGATAATACCACCACTCATTCTTCTCTTTACACTGCGCATGTCACTTTGCTTGCCAAACATTTACCCTGTCAACTCTCTCTCTCTCTCTGTGTCTCTGTCTGTCTCTCTCTCTCTTTCACACACACACACACACACACACCTCTTTTTGTGCATGATCTGTCCGGACTATAGCCTTTTCAAGTAAAGGGAAGAGCCCAAAGTGACGGTGAAGCCCAGTGTGTGTGTGTGACGGGAGAGGTCAGGCTGTGTGGGTAGGGCCGGTAAGAGAAGCTCCTCCACCCCCCCCACCCCCCCGCACCCACCGTCCCTTCTGTGTAGGTGTCCTGTTAATTCCTGTTTTACATGCACACATTCCACTGCTTCGTGTGTGTGTGTGTGTGTGTGTGTGTGTGTGTTTGTTTGTCGGTGGGGGAGGGGCGGGGAGGGGGTGTGTGTGCGCGTGTGCGTCTCAGTGTGGGTGCATGTACGCTGCTCACTTAAGTGTCTGTGTGTGTGTGTGTGTGTGAACGCGCGCATGCACACTCATGTGCGTCAGTGTGTGAGAGCATGTAATGTGCGCTTGTGTGGGTGCTTGAGCGTGCGCGAGCGCTGTGAATAAAATCCAATATTCAGTTGAGAGGAAAGAAAGGAAGGAGGTCAGGCCTTGACGAGAGTTGTGCAGTGACTGTACAAGGAAGGTGGGTTGGACAGTGTCACACATAGCAGGACAGAGGGAGGGGAGAGAGAGAGGGGGGGTGGGGAAGGGGAGGTGTGTCTATGAAGGCTGGTGATTGTGCTGTGCTGTGCTGTGCTGTGCCGTGCTGCGCTGTGTTTTGCTCTACTGCGCTGCATACGTGGAGTGGACGATTATTATATTATACTTCCCGACACACAGAGAGCGAGTGAGTTGGTATTCTGGCTGGGTCAGTTATTGGAGACTGCCACGACACCACCACACCATACACACAGGCGGCGTGTGTGCGTGGCTGACTGAATCGAATGGGACACACACACACACACACACACACACACACAACCCCGTCACTTGCTCTGTCTGGACCATGGTAATAGGACAAACGTAGGGCTGTGTCCAAAGGCTAGCTGTTTGCTGTGTCTGTACTGCCTGTACTGCCATGTCCAAAGGCTAGCTGTTTGCTGTGTCTGTACTGCCTGTACTGCCATGTCCAAAGGCTAGCTGTTTGCTGTGTCTGTACTGCCTGTACTGCCATGTCCAAAGGCTAGCTGTTTGCCGTGTCTGTACTGCCTGTACTGCCATGTCCAAAGGCTAGCTGTTTGCTGTGTCTGTACTGCCTGTACTGCCATGTCCAAAGGCTAGCTGTTTGCTGTGTCTGTACTGCCTGTACTGCCATGTCCAAAGGCTAACTGTTTGCTGTGTCTGTACTGCCTGTACTGCCATGTCCAAAGGCTAACTGTTTGCTGTGTCTGTACTGCCTGTACTGCCATGTCCAAAGGCTAGCTGTTTGCTGTGTCTGTACTGCCTGTACTGCCATGTCCAAAGGCTAGCTGTTTGCTGTGTCTGTACCAATGTCTAGTTTGCACAGCGGCGAGCACTCGTGGTTGGGGGGAAGGGGGGGGGGGGTAGTATAATGGGGCAGAGTTCGTTCTTGGTTGGCGAGCCACACACCTACCCCTGTCAATGCCAGTGATGTATTCAACAGCGCTTGGCCACAGTTGAAGCCGGGGAGAGGACACCCAAGCGACATGTGTGTCCCACAAGTTATAAACGCCTTGTACAAACAACTTCACGACTGGTCCTTTAGTTAACTGAAAGTGTTCGTTTTCTGGCGAAGGAAGCTGGATCGATTAGGAAAAGACGACGAACAAATAATTGCTGGGTATGAACTGCTATCTTACGTTTATTGACCGTGGACACACAAACAATACAATGCGTTTCATTTACAACTGTTTTACAGCAAAAGAGGCAAAGTAAATCGCGTTCTTTTTTTTTTCTGTAATAAAAACCATGTTCACTCTGTTCCGAAACAACAGTCTTGAATTCAGTGGCTGTTTTCAAACGGCTGTCAATATTCATTGTCAGACTGATACACAGGCATGCGATTCATGGGATAAATCAGAGATTATCATACCTGCTATAGCTGCCCATCTGTGTGTGTGTGTGTGTGTGTGTGTGTGTGTGTGACCTCAAACGTTTCCCCCCTCCCTCCCCCCACCCCTCCTGGGGGATGGTACGTGATGGGCGTGTTGCTGATTCTGAGACAAATAAACAGATAAATAAGAAACAAACATTTTTTTAAAAAATGAAGTTGCACAGACCTGTGGAACACGACTATTGACCAGCATGCACATGTCTTTTCTGCACACACCCCCCATGGAAGACTGTCAGTACGGCCCTACGCTGGGATCTACACTGCTCAATGCTGTTGCTACTACTACTACTACTACTACTGTTGCTCCTCCTCCTACTACTACTACTACTAATAATAATGATATTAATGACAGTAGTAATAATTATAATCATCGGCATCACGTACACTTACTGTGCTCACTGTGCAGTTCTGAGCGCATGTAACAATACGTGTGGGATGAATAATACACAAGAATATAACATTCATTTAGAATATGTTAACATACAAAATAACAGTACTATTAAACTATCTATTAAAACAAAAACAAACAAACACCCAACAGTGTACGTGACCATCGCTAGCAACTCACACACCTCTCCCACCCCAACTTAAAAATATGTGAGGTTTTTTTTATACAGAAGATCGATATTCACTGCCCACACAATAAATAATCAGGTCATTAGACATTATTATATAGGCAACATATCGGTATTCACTGCCAATACACTAAATATTCAGCTCATTAAACATTATTGTATAGGCAACATATAGGTATTCACTGCCCATATAATAAATATTTAGGTCATTAAACATTATTATATAGGAAACATATCGGTATTCACTGCCCATACACTAAATATTCAGCTCATTGTACATTATTATATAGGAAACATATCGGTATTCACTGCCCATACACTAAATATTCAGCTCATTAGAATTATATTCGCAACATATCGGTATTCACTGCCCATACACTAAATATTCAGGTCATTGTACATTATTATATAGGAAACATATCGGTATTCACTGCCCATACACTAAATATTCAGGTCATTGTACATTATTATATTGGCAACATATCGGTATTCACTGCCCATATAATAAATATTTAGGTCATTAAACATTATTATATAGGCAACATATCCGTATTCACTGCCAATACACTAAATATTCAGGTCATTGTACAATATTATATTGGCAACATATCGGTATTCACTGCCAATACACTAAATATTCAGCTCATTAAACATTATTATATAGGCAACATATCGGTATTCACTGCCCATATAATAAATATTTAGGTCATTAAACATTATTATATAGGAAACATATCGGTATTCACTGCACATACACTAAATATTCGGGTCATTAAACATTATTATATAGGCAACGTATCGGTATTCACTGCCCATATAATAAATATTCAGCTCATTAAACATTATTATATAGGAAACATATCGGTATTCACTGCCCATATAATAAATATTCAGCTCGTTAAACATTATTATATTGGCAACATATCGGTATTCACTGCCCATACACTAAATATTCAGGTCACTGTACATTATTATACTGGCAACATATCGGTATTCACTGCCCATACACTAAAATTAATATTCAGGTCATTACACACATGGACAACATATCGGTATACTTTTTAATCACTGTCCGAACATTGCGGTCACAGTGTCTAACAAAGCACTTCAAGTGTATAACCTACACGTGCACAAATTCCATGCTGAGCTATAAATCTGGTCCGTAGGTAAGTAATTCCCACGCCATCGACCTAGTTCCACTTTATGCGTGCTTTGTCAGATACACCAACTGCGACCAAGTAGTGAATTCGGGCAGCGGCTCAAATGGAACAGATCGTTTGGCTTTAACCTCAATATGTGCACATACATCTGACACTGACACTTTTCGGACATGGAATGCATCCCTATTGCTGACATAGAAAATCGTCTCACTTCATATTTGATGAGCCAAACCCACCATCGTGTGTGTGTGTGTGTGTGTGTGTGTGTGTGTGTGTGTGTGTGTGTGTGTGTGTGTGTGTGTGTGTGTTACGTATGCAACATTTACTTGGCGCACGTAAAAGAACCCGCGTCAACAAAATATTTGTCCCCGGCGGCAATATTCTGTACAAAAATCTATTTTGATGGTAAAACAAAATTACACTCAGAAAACACACACACACACACACACACACACACACACACACACACACACACACAAACTAATGTATACGGGTGGCTCTGCACAGTAAAATCTGCAATGACAAAAAGCAATAAATATAAACTCAAATACACCAGACCTTAAATTATATTGAAAAAAAAAACAAACCCACAGAAAACAAAAACGCATTTAAAACATTTCAGACAGCTGCTCAATTTTATCTACTGGAACAGCTAACAGCATGCGATGTGTCCGTCAAAACATCCATTTTCCAAGCAGCAAAAAAAAAAAAAAAAAAAAAAAAAAAAAAATCACAAAAAACACGTTTCAAATAACATTAAAAAGACGACGAACGCCTCGAGGCCTATCGAAAAATGGCTGTGATCCCATTGTCGCTCCGAGCTATAATTCAGCAGGAATGTGTTTTATCGTTTAAAAAAAAAAAAAGAAATCTGACCGGAACACATAATAAGAGTTTGAAGATGTACAGCATTGAAATCATACAATTCTTTTTACATACCAGAGTTGGAAAGTTTGGTAACAATGGTACTAAAAACACAAAACCTGACAGCACCGGTAGATTCGTCAGTCAATTAATTCACCAATGAACAAAGGTGTTAAATACAAAATCTGACAGCACTGGCACTAGAACTATTTTTTTCCCCCTTTGCATAGGTTATGATTTCTTTTCAGTGGGTCACCATTACAATTTCATATTACACACCACAGCAATAAAGGAGAGTGACAGTTCACGACACCTTCAGCAACAGCAATACATGTACACAATGGCGACAGTTTGACAGTTCTTTTTCATTTACAAACAAATCAACTCGAACGAACAAACAGGAAAAGAATGGGAGAAAGTAAGATGGGAAACACACACACACACACACACACACACACACACACACACACACAGAGGACATTTCAATTCTCAGCTCACATCACCTTCACAGATCAAATGGACCATGAACACAACAAACCAGTCACCCCAAGATCAGTCAATATAATGTTTCCACACCTGTGGAATCACCCCTGGCTCTCTACAATACCAATCAACTCCATGTTCCATCACTAAATCTGAATAGGAAAGCCATTTAATTTTTTTTTTTAAATAATCCCAATAATTCCTTTCCATTGGGTAAAAATTTGTTTTTCTGTTGTGTACTTGTGCTTGAGTTCAGCAATGAATGCGTGGAAAACTGGTTTAACCATATTAATTCTACACACACACACACACACACACACATTCATATATATTTGACCATAAAACTATCAAACCCAAAACGTCATCTGTTTTCGTTTTATCATTAGTGCCAAACAATTTCAAAACTGAGGGACAATTTTTCACAGTTTTCACATATTTCTTTCAGTTTATTTTCATAATAATAATGCTGCACTTCAGCTTCTTCAGTATCACAAAATTAGATTAATTTGTCATTATCAGTCACACCCATCATTTTTAGGATTTTTTTTTTATCTCTTCTTTTTTTTTCTCTTTTTTTTTCTTTTTGTCTTATTGTCTTTTTTTCTAGCAGAAACTGCAGAACTCTTTCTTTTTCTCCCAGGAGGGGACTAAATCAGTAATTACCCACATGTTTTTCTTTTTACATAATAACTGATGTGTGCATGGTGATAAGTGAAGGGTGTGTTAGTTCGTTTGTTTGTTTTTGTTTTTTGTTGTTGTTGTTTTTGCTGACGGGCATTTTATTTTAAGTGAGCCTAAAGAAAATTTTCTGTTTTTGGTTGAAGCAGATAATAAAGTATTTTGAAATGAACTGAAATGAATTAATTGTTAACAAAGTTCCTAAGTTTCACAATACTGGATGAATTTCTCGGATATTATTGGACACTAGGATTCTATGGAACAAACAGTTTGAGCTGAAACCATTTTCATCTTTATTTCCTTCATTTTCTTTGTCGGTTTTTTTTTTTTTTTTAATTCAATCTCTCAATCAATTTGCGTATTTAGGTTATTTTCCCATTTCATTAGGGCTCTCAGATCACAATATGTTGCAACAGTAATTGATAGTATGGTTTTCTTCCCGTGTTTATTCCACGTACTGTCTGTAGTGCCTTACTGTCTTTATCACCGTTGCTGTTTTTAGGCTGTATGTTTCCTTTTTCCTGCGTATTATCTTATTGCTTGAGGACAACTTGAAAAACTTCAAGGAGTTCACTTGTTTCCTATACGTCCTTGAAAATTCTTCATATTCTAATAATTGGCCTCCTTCAGTTTGAATAGCATTTACAAAAAAGTGTGTGTGTGTGTGTGTGTGTGTGTGTGTGTGTGTGTGTGTGTGTGTGTGTGTCCATGCTTTACAGTGAAAACTTGTTGATTTTAAACTTGTTATTGTAAAAAAAAAAAAAAATAAAAAAAAAAGAAAAAAAGGTTCTTCTGCAATTTCTTCATTCTTTTTCAGTTCTACTTGAGTACAGAATCTGTCATAAGCACCATAAACATCTCTCCAAAACTGATTACCTCTCTTGATAAATCTTTTAGAGCTACAGTTGTTTGATTTATTTATTTCAGGGTGTAAAGTCCGTAGTACTTTCTAGTCCTTTTGAAACGTGCAGTCAGCATTTTTCGTACTACCCAGGATAGTTTCAGTGCTTGTACAAAAAAGCCTGTCTGTATGGAACTTCACAGTAGATTAAAATTTAATTAATTAATCTCCCCCCCCCCCTCTCTCTCTCTCTCTTTCCCCCCTCACTCTTCCTTCCCACTCTACCCTCCATCCATCCCTACTTCCCTCTCTCTGCCCAATTGTTATAAAGTACATGATGAGTCTGATTTATTATGTCCACTGTGTAAGAAGGGGAAGGAAAATGAAGTGCACTTTGTTCTATCCTGTCCTGTTATGTATGACTTAAGAATGCAATACACACCGTTGAAATTTTTTAAGTTCCCTAGTCAGTTTAGATTATCGCTACTTATGGCATCTACACACGAACAAACTATCAGAAATTTCTCAATTTATCTGTACAAAGCGTCTAAGCTTCGATCCACTCTTACGTCGTAAAATTAATTTATTAAGCTTGTGCCACTTCTGATGACACGATTACTTTATTGAGTTCAGTTAAATAGGCGTGTGTTATTTATCTGCTGTGTACTACTTAGTTAAGTGTATACCGCATGACAAAGTATGATATTTGTCTTGCTTATTTTATTCTATTTTTTCTTCTCACATGTTTTTTTTTCTGACACCCTTTCATGAGGGGCAATGGCTTATATGAATAAACCATTCACTCCATTCTCTCTGCCCAACTTTTTCTTACATCTTTTCTCTTTTTTTCTTCTTTTTTTTAACAACAGATTTCTGGAGAAAATGGCATCCTTTTTTTCTGAATCATAAAGAACCCGAGACCTTCTTGTTGCATGTAGCCCGCCCAGTGTACATACACAGTGTTTCTCAATCTGCCTAACTGGGCGAATCAGCACTATTTTTTTCTTTATTCCCTCCCTCCTTCCTTTTTCCTCCTTTCCCATCTCTGTCTCTCTCCATTCTTCTGTCTCTGTCTCTCTCCATTCTTCTCTCTCTCTCCATTCCTCTGTCTCTGTCTCTCTCCCTCCATTCCTCTCTCTCTCTCCATTCCTCTGTCTGTTTCTGTCTCTCTCCATTCCTCTTCTGTCTCTGTCTCTGCCCCACGCTATGCACCCGAAGCAAGTTGCGCTTTCCCTACACTGAAAGCAGTAGTTCTATAAATAGCGCGCCGCGGTACACAGCAATCCTAGCGTGCACACGTGTCACGAGGATTTGGCCAGGTCAAGTTGACATTTTCGGATAATGGAGGGGAGGAGGGGGAGGTGTGGGGATTTGGGATGGGGTTGAGGGTTAGGGGGTGGTGGTGGTGGTTAGTGAGGGGGAGAGGGGAGGATTGAGGAGGGGGTTAGGGGGTGATGGGGGTGGGGGTTAGTGAGGGGGAGAGGGGGGGATTGAGGAGGGGGATTAGGGGGTGGTAGTGGTGGGGGTGAGGAGGAGAGGGGAGGATTAGGAAGGGGGAGCGGTTAGGGGGTGGTGATGGGGGTGAGGGGAGGATTGAGGAGGGGGTTAGGGGGTGGTGGTAGGGGTGAGGGGTCGCGGTCAGATAAGGGAGGGTGGTGGTGGCTGTGCATATGCACCCCACTGTACAAGCTCGTGTGTGTGTGTGTGTGTGTGTGTGTGTGTGTGTGAGGTAACAGAATGGTGAAGACGCTCATCTGCCAATACAATGTCTGTGAGGGTCTGGGTTCGAATCCCACTCACACCCTTTCTCCAAAGTTGGACTGGAAAATCAAACTGAGCGCCAGGTAGTTGTTGAAAAAGAACCCATGGTTGGGAAAAAAAACAACAACTTTGTTCAAGAAACACACACACACACACACACACACACACACACACACACACACACACACACAGATGTGTGATGTAGCCGACATGGATTTGTCTTAACGCCGTGACGCCACCTTGAGAAAGTGAAAGTGAAACTGCGTGTGAGTTATATCAAGGCTGCATGTGGCGTTGTACCTGTGTTCACACACACACACACACACACACACACACACACACACACACACACACACACGCACGCACGCACACACAGACACACACACACACACACACACACACACACAGATAGATAGATTGACAGAGAGAGAGAGACTGAAGACTGAAGATGTTTTATTCATAAAGGCCATAGCCTCTTAGAAGGGGGATAAACATGAAAGTCAAGTACAAATACACAGAACGTTCAAGATGTTACGAAGGCACTTCGACGTTTAAACGCTTTACACAGATAAAGAGTGAATTGTTTAACAAGACTTTCGTTTGTAGATGACATTAACAAGACGAGTTTGAATAAACAAGGTTGTCTGAAATATTTTTCTGGAATTAATTGTTCTCTGATATCTCTCAATTCTGCACAATCTAGCACAAAAATGGACTTCATCTTCATTTGATTTGCATAACGGACAAATAGTATCAGAAATGTTAGACTGTCTGTAACGATACCGATGGACAAACAATTCAGAAACACCAAATCTAAATTTGGTCATTACATGCTTCAGATGCCGGTCAACATTCATAGACATATAAGTTGTTCAGAGAGAGAGAGAGAGAGAGAGAGAGAGAGAGAGATTATTCTATTAATACATCGCTTGCCACCTAACACCCAACTTTCATACACTGTACAATGCAAGAATACAAAGAAAGAAGGAAAGAAAAAAAAACCGTGTGTCAAGCTGGTGTTGGCTACTGTGGTCTTCTCTCAACCCGGATCCATAGAATTTGTGGCCAGTCCCCTCACTCTCTCTCTCCACCCTCTCTCCCATGTACTCTGTGTGTGTGTGTGTGTGTGTGTGTGTGTGTGTGTGTGTGTGTGTGTGTGTGCTGTGCTATGTACAGCTGGCCAGACGACAGCGATACAGTGGTCCCATGACATGTGTGATGTGTCCTTATGTGTGTGTGGGTCTTCAACACCCGCATTCCTCTCCAGCCCAAAAAGAAGCCTTCTGCTGTATTACTTCTTGACTAAACTGCGGGAACTGATATAATGAACAAATAACAATAATGATAATGATAATAACAATAATAATTAGTATAGTAGTAGTAGTAGTAGTATAATCATACGTTCGACACATCAATCAAGGCTTATCAAGTCACACGGGGTTTTAAGCACACACACACACACACACACACACACGAAGAATTAACCCATCAATGCTGGTACAGTGATAGATGTTGTCTGAATTCTAAATGACCGGATTCTATCTTCCGTACAAAGTGAGCATGAAGCTGTTCATCACTGAACACATCCCCTTCATCGCTAGCACTTTTCTTGTCTGTCTTATTTATTTATTATTATTACTACTACTACTACTACTACTACTACTACTACTTTTTTTATATTATAATTATTATTTATTTATTTATTTATTATCATTATTATTATTATTACTACTACTACTACTATTTTTATATATTATAATTATTATTTATTTATTTATGTACGCTAACAGTTGACTTCATCAAGTTTTTGCCCCTTATACATATTATTAGTAGTGGTAGTAGTTATTTTTTTTATGTATTTATCTATTATTTATTCACCCCTTATTTATTTTTTTATTTATTTATTTATTTTTTTTTTCTCAAGGCCTGACTAAGCGCGTTGGGTTACGCTGCTGGTCAGGCATCTGCTTGGCAGATGTGGTGTAGCGTATATGGATTTGTCCGAACGCAGTGACGCCTCCTTGAGCTACTGAAACTGAAACTGAAACTGAAGCTATCACCTGAGGACTCATGTCATCTCGGTATCCAACATCGAAAAAAAAAAAAAAAAAAAAAAAAAAATGGCACCGAGCATTTTCATACTTTTGTCCTGTCACTTGGAACAAACTTGTCTACCGAAATCATCATGCTGAAAACAAAAGCTGAGCTCAAAGTCTGGCCTCAAAACGCATCTGTACAATTCTGCTTTCATGGATGTGTTGACGTGTGTGTGTGTGTGTGTGTGTGTGTGTGTGTGTGAGAGAGAGAGAGAGAGAGAGAGAGAGAGAGAGAGAGAGAGAGAGTACAATAATAAGTATTAAGAGTGTTTGCTTGAATGTGTGTGTGCAGAAATACACACTGGAGTTTCCATTTCATTGTTTAAATACATGTTTCTACCCGTTGCTTTTTGTTGTTGTTTTTCTTTTTTCTTTCTTTTTTTTCTAACAACTGCACAGCAGAGGATCATGTTTTACATGGAAATGTGCTAAATAAAGTTTATTATTATCATCATCCTTCATCTTGTTTCTTCTGATTATTATTATCATTATCATTATCAATACTGTCATCATTGTGAATTATTATCATTATTACTATATTACTATCATTGTGAATTATTATAATTATTACTATATTACTATCATTATCACCATCATCATTATTGTTATTATTATCAGTAGTAGTAGGTGTGGTTTTTAAAAGGTTTTTTTTTTTTTTTTTTTTTTTTTTTACATGACTCACTGACTGATATGCTACAGCTGTGTCTGCACAAGCTGAAAAAAGGGAAAACAAAGAAAGCTGTCATCACTCCTGAAAGTGACTGTTTAACTCACTCAGTACGGCCAGTCCTCTCTTCTCTTCTACACAGACCCCTCGGATGTCCAGTGGGTGTCTGAATGACCCAACCTTTAGCTTCCGTCGTCAGAATTGTGGTATTCTTTGTCAACATTCACCTCTTCACCTCTAAGAGCCTTCCGCTTGCAATATTTTGATGATGGTAATTGGGGTGAAACGCTGTTAACGTCGTCTCTTTCGCCGTTCGTACGGAAAGAGTTAAACCACTCCACGGACTGGGCCCAAACACACTCCCCTTGGAGTGATTTCAAGGCAGGCAGTTGTACTTTTTCCGCCTACGCCCCATGTTGACTCCAATCCATTTTATGTGTTTTTTGTTTGTTTCGAGAGAACACCTTCAGTTTCGATATAGAAATGCATGTTACTACATGGATTTTGTGTGTGTGTGTGTGTGTGGAGGGGGCGGGGAGGGGGTGGGGGGAAGGGGGAGGGGGCTGGGGGAAGTGGCAGGGGGAGGGGGGGGTCAAGATTAACCGGGAGTAAGGGGGGAGGTCATTTTGGGGCAGAATTTGAACGCCTCCATTCCATACCCCTACAGGACCCCAGTAGTAGATCCCCTCCATTTAATTCCTCCCCATGGTGTTATTTTGGGGCTGGTCTAACACCCAATCCACTGGTGTTGGAGTTCACGCGGCGCTGACCCCGACTGCTGACTGTGGGTGTGGAACAGACAGCAGCCCACACTGACTCATCCTGCACTGTTCTGGGGCCTGGACTGGACGGAGTGTGGTGGGGCTTGTGGGAAATGAGCCCCACACTGCTGTTTTCACCACTACTGCAGGCCCAACAGTCTGTGCCTCCTGGTCACACTGATAAAGATGGTGATTCTAATAACTGATAAAGATGTTAATTCTAGTGACTGATGAAGATGATAACTGTTTGGGCGTTGAGACCTCTCGAGCTAGCGCCTCGTTGGAGTTATCTCAGACATGCCAAAGAACGACTCCATTGTGTCAACTGGGGGGGTGTGGGAGGGGGCGGTGGGCATTCAGGGCCATCACAAGGGGTGTGTGTCCTGTCCGTGTCTGTCCACGAAAGTGTCTTGGCCCGGCACCAGCTGTGAAGGGAGGTTTTCACAGAAAGGGGAAGTGAGTAATCCACTGCAGTCGTTGCCACGTATTGGGTCATTAGGCTAAGTGTGTGTGTGTGTGTGTGTGTGTGTGTGTGTGTGTGTGTGTGGATGCACAAGGGTGAGTGTGAATCATCCTGACACAGTGACGTGGGATCATGAGGGGGTATAGGATATAGTCAACACAGTGTGTGGCTGCCCACTGGACAGGACGCAAAACACATAGCGGTTAAAACTCCAACACACCCCATTGAAAAGGAAAAAAAAAAAAAAAAAAAAAGAAGACGCCTACTACTGATAACAATAAAAGTCAACAATTTTGTTTCCTCGTTTAATATCTTCAGTTGGAAGTGACTTGGTATGGTTCACACTGAACACACTGAATATCAACCCGTTTTTATTACCACATTCCTTTGACGGGGTGAGGGAGGGGGGAGGGAGGACAGGGGTTTCAGACAGTGCCATTAGTCAAGTCTTCTTGCAACCCAACATGTAATCAACCACACTGCTGGCCGGCAAACTATATTACTGACTAATTTACCAGCTCCAGGCGTAAAGCACCACAGTACAATAACCAACCAGATTGGTGGCCAGCAAACTATGTCACTTACTGACTAACGTACCAGCTCAAACCACCACAGCACATTACAAAACAGCAATCAGAATGCTGGTCAACAACAGCAACAAAAACAACAAAAAGAAAAACCTGGCACCTGCCCAACTTACATACGTGCATACACTTTGGGCGTTATTTTTAGATATACTGGGTAACAGATATTCAGGATGTACGCTGAGGCGTTAATAGCTCGCGTGCGTGCGTGTGTGTATGTGTGTGTGAGTGAGTGCCTGAGAGAGAGACGGAGACACAGAGAGAGAGAGAGAGAGAGAGAGAGAGAGAGAGAGCATAATGCATGTCTGTGTGCAAGGTAGATGTATTTATCTATTCATTCTGTATCTCTGAACAGATTTTCTCCGAGATGTTCGTGTTTGTCATTGCCCAAACTTCACGTGTCTCTCGTAATTTCACGTTGAGACAGACCTTTTTCTTCACAGGGTTAGTGGCAAAGGCTGCTAAATTAATCTGTTTAAAAAAAAAAAAGAATAAATAAAAACGAGTGGGAAGGGGCGTGTGGGATGGTGGGGTTTGTCTGGAGGGGGAAGGTGGCAGAATGGTTAAGACGCTCAGCTGCCAATACAGAGAGTCCGAGAGGGTGTGGGTTCGAATCCCGCTCTCGCCCTTTCTCCTAAGTTTGACTGGAAAATCAAACTGAGCGTCTAGTCTTTCGGATGAGACGATAAACCGAGGTCCCGTGTGCAGCACACACTTGGCGCACTGAAAAAGAACCCATGGCAACGAGAGTGTTGTCCTCTGGCGAAATTACGTAAAATGAAATCCACTTTCATAGGTACACAAATATGTAAGCATGCACTCAAGGCCTGACTAAGCGCGTTGGGTTATGCTGCTGGTCAGGCATCTGCTCAACAGATGTGGTGTAGCGTGTATGGATTTGTCCGAACGCAGTGACGCCTCCTTGAGAAAGTGAAACTGAAAACTGAAACTGTCTGGAGGGATGAAACAGGCCTACACTCCCAGCCATCTGTCTCGTCATCTGTACTCTGCTGTCGTTATTTGCATCTTAATTCGCCCCCCCCCCCCCCCCCCCCCCGCACCCTCCCCCCCCCCTTCCACAGTCCTCCTCTCTCTCTTTACTTTATTAATATTTTGGACACCAAGGTCGACTGCGCTATATCAATCATCAAAAGTATTTATTAACTGGGTCACAGCTGAATCGCCATGAATAAGTCCAGACTGTGTATGTTTAATGATACTATTGTGGGATAATGATACACATGTATATGGATGCGTTTTCCTAGTACTTTACACAGCTTAATAATGAGATAGGACTGATATGAGCACAGCTCCCTTTCGCCCTTTTTATGTAATGGAGTCATATGTGCGATTTTCCACAGCAAAGGAAATAATAAAATACTTGTTGTGTGCTTTTCTCCCTAAAAGGGAGCTCAAAGCGTTTTACAACAGACATCACACACACACACACACACACACACACACACACACACACACACACACACACACACACTGCACACGCAATAACAAAAAAGGAAGAAGAAAAAAAGAAAAAAAAAGATCTGACGCACAAAAACATAAAACAGCAAACCTGCCTTCATCAAACACTGATCAAATAACCTGGTTAGTGCTTCAGATAAAATCTAGGCAGATGCAGTTAGTAATCTGTTATGGATTAGATACGATCCAGCTGCTTTATTTATGTTCGTGTTTGTAATACCTCAGTCACTTTTGGGATTTTCAGCTTACTTCAGTTATTTCAGTTTAACCTAATGTACCGCGTCTCGATCTACGAAACGAAAACGTAAAAATTTCGATTCTCCTTCTTTAAGAAAATCTTAATAAAGTCTCTATAATCTTCTTAATGAATCCAGTTTACTTCCAAATAAAACCCAATCAGATATCAACCATCATTCTGCAAATAAATCACCTGTCAACCATTTCCTATCGATTTGCTAATAAATACCACGGGACGGTACCCATCAATTTGCGAATATATCTCCGTCAGATATCAATCATCGGTTTGTAAATACACATATTTTCTCGCGTCAGACTTACCGCTCGCGCGCGAAGAACTATGTGTTGTGTGTCTGGAAATGGAAGAAGAGAGAGAGCGACAGAGTCAAACAACATACAAACAGACAACACGCAAGAGAGAGAGAGAGAGGGGGGGGGGGAGAGAGACGGGGGAAGGGAGAGGGAGTGGGAGAGAGAGAGAGACAGACAGACAGACAGACAGACAGACAGCAGGATTCCGACAGTAAGACAGGCAGAGAAATGGAGTGTATGGAGGTGCATGGCGGTGGAGGGGGTGCGGGGAGGAGAGGGAAGAGAGAGAGAGAGGGGAGGGGTAGATAATGATGGGCCACAAGGGGGTGTTGGGTGGGAGGACGGATAGAGCCGTTTGAATGACAAGGAAGAGCATTGAATGGGCGGGAGTCATGCGGTGTCTTGTTTTACAATAAACGAATCAATCAATGGTTTACAATTATTAATAATAAAAAAAGAAGATATTTTTAAACACCCGATTATTCATATTATAATCGTTCAGGCAAATCTCTCTCTCACCTCTCCCCCTCCACCCTCACACACACACACACATACACACACACACACACACACACATATATATATATATATATATATATATATATATATTCATTTTTTCTCATACATGTCCCCCGCCCCTATCCCCCCTCTCTCAAAGAACCTGTTCCATTGGAGGTCCATTACAGGAGCGAAGAAATGTTCCGTGTGTTTTGTCAACCAGCGAAAATCTTTAATCGTGAGTTCAGACTACAGATAAACTCCGACAGAATTTGTGGCAAAACATATGCTGCTTTTTTTTTTTTTTTTTTTCAAACGATAGTCTTCATCTGTCTCTCTATCGTCCCCTCCCCTCCCCAGTCAAGCAGCTGTTTTAGGTGTTCTTAAATGAAATCAAAATCAAAATGGAAACAACGTCTAATGAAAAATTGTCCTTTTTTTCTACCCCACGCCAGTGTTTTTTGTTTGTTTGTTTGTTGGTTGGTTGGTTTTGTTATTTCCCCCCACAATTTGTCTCCGCTTCGCCCCTCCCTCCATTCCAATCCCCCACCACATGTGTGCCCATTAATTCACGCAGCCTGCCCCATATTTATGCAGTTGAACTTGACTCGGGGGGGGGGGGGGGGGGGGGAGAAGGAGGTGGGCTTTAACTTGAAAGGCCGCGAAACGCACACACACACACACACACACGCACACACTCACACACACACAACGCTCGCGTGCACACACCAGCGTGGGTAAAATGGACTTCACCTGCATCAGTTTGCATGCAGTTCTCGTTCGCCAGTTTTGAAAACTCAAAACTCCTCGTTGCTATTTTGGACACTGGTGTAGAAACAACACTATGATGTTTTGGTCTCATTTATTTCAGTATTTTCAGAACTTTGACTTCGTCCCCACCCCAAAGCCAACCAGTACCCACCCGCCAAGGGGTTCAGAAGTTGTTGTTTTAATGTGTTAAGACATGTCAGCACACACATCTTCACGTATGCGTGTGATAAACATTGGCATGAAACTGTAAATGGGAATGAACCGAAAATTGTCATTCTCGCCTCCCCGCCCCCTTGCCCTCCCCCCTCCCTCACTCTTTCTTTCTATCCCTTTTCTTAGAATCTTGACGTTTCAATTGCCACACAAAATCCAAACTCCAATCCAGTGTATTCTTTTCCATGAACTGCAAAGCATTCACGAGTCAAGGGAGCAGACGAACTTTTCGTCACGTGCTAGCTATCGGCTAAAAAAGCCAAGAGGCATTAGTGTGAGTCAGGAATTGATTGCAGGGAGTCACTTCACTTCAATACTCACCAGAGTCGAGGGTTTTTCTCTGCTGAGGTCTGCCCTGCTTCCTTCGAGACGACATGTTGCAGAGCTCCTCATCCACACGGAATCTCCGTCACGATTTCACTTTGGACAAAGAATAACAAGCAAGATGGCGGCGCCCTCAAAGACAGACTGTGAAAGGCATCACCAGCAGTGCCTTCCCTGCCCTGTCACGGCTCCTGTTGGGTCACACACACTGTCAGCGTCATTCACAGCACGCAGTCATCAACCTTGAAAAAAAACACATGACAGCGGTCAACTGTCACAATGACTGTAACTACCACAACCTAACTCCAAAACTGATGAACACGCCAATAACATGAAACTTTTTTTTCTGTGTGTTTTATTTCATTGTTTTTTTCAGAGGCCAGTCTCCAGTGAAGAGGAGAACCAAAGTGACCGCCTCCTACGTGGGCGCACTGTGAGAGTGCAGACCAAGCCCACTGGCTCTTCCTACCTCTGTGTACAGCTAGCTCCTCTGCTGTCAGTTCGGACACGACAAGCACACTGTCTGTACCTCACAGCACACACTGCACACTGCAAGCCGTGTGACCGTGGCCGTTTTCTGAAATGTGGGCAATACCCCGAGTTGATCCCGCTCGTCCACTGTCCCGCTGGCCCGGGCCGAACAAGGAGGTGACCTACTGTACGGGTGACATCAAGCCCGACAGAGCTGACAACAGCCCCAGCTACCACCACTACCCACTCGCCTTAGTGCCCCGTTGGGTTTGCGGTCAACTGATGCGTGCCAGTCAGTACTGTGTGTGTGTGTGTGTGTGCTGCGAGTAAGTGACCCAGCCGACCGGCCCAGTCTATGTTCCGTGGAAGGGGGGTGAAAGGTTGTGTAACATTTTTGGACATTAGCTCATGATTACGTGTGTAACAGTTGGCTCGCTTCTCTGCCGCCCCACGCGCAGCACAGGCTCTGAGTGGTGTTTTTTTCCCTCCCTGCCGCCGTGTTGTTGTTGGGTCACACTGCTGACAGGGACAGTGCACGGCTCACTATCGATCTCTCGGATAAATCTCGAAAAAAAACACCATCAGTCGTCGTCAAGGGTTGAGTAGGTAGCCACGAGTGGTGAGGCCCCCTTCCCTCCCTCCCCCCCTCCTCCTGTGCCGACTCCTCCTCCGCCTGCCCATTTCACCCCGCGCCGAGTTGGGCGTTGTTACTATTTTGAGCCGGCAGCCAGGTCATGTGGGCTGTGTGTGTGTGTGTGTGTGTGTGTGACGGTGTAGTGGTGGGGAGGGAGGAATGGCGAACTGGCGGGACCGACTCGGCATGCGGGCAGGCAGACAGACAAGCACAACACCACTCTGCTCTCTGTCTCTGCTTCTCCCCAGCCCGCAAGGACTGCGCCACATTCCTTATATCGAAACCACTGCTCCACCCCCTAACTTCTCCCTCCTACCCCCTCCGCACACACACACACACACACACACACTGGCCAGTCAGTCACCTTGTTGCACGACCAATCTTCTTCTTCCACCCCAGAGTCACATGACCGTAGGGTCAGCACTGTGGACCTGTCAAGTGACCAGTAACTCTCGGCCAATCACTGGGCAGGGGCCGTTTCGGGGTGGGGCCTGCAATACGGAGGGCTGACCGCTGTTGACCTCAGCCCAGGTTGTTCCCTGCCCTGTCAGGTGGCGTGTGTGTGTTGCCTTCTCTCTCTCTAACCTCTGACCTCACATTCCCCTCATTCTTTGTTTATCGAAAAGTTTAGAGTTCGAGTTCTCTCTATATACTCATGTCTGTCTAACCGTCTTTGTCTGTCTGTCTCTCTCTCTCTCCCTCTCTCTGTCGACAATCACAATGACGATGATCATCAACACAGCCTGACACCCCCCTGGACAGAAGTTGGTAGGCTGGATCAGCTCTCGGCCCTTCTACCCACTGTTCACAACACACACACACACACACACACATACAGTACACAGCTTGTTAAGCCTTCAAAGTGGGGCAGTGGTGCACAGCCGGTCATCCCTGGCTGTGTGTGTGAGAGAGAGAGAGGGTGGGGGGAATCGGGCAAGCAGAAAAAAAGCTGTTGACCCTCCCCTTCCTCCTCCACCCGCACCCCCTCTATACAAATCCCTCCCCCACCCCTTCCCCTACCTTTGTATGCAGCAAAGCGTGACTGTTGGCGCTGCTGCCGGCAGTTTTTTTCTTCCTCTTGTGTGTGTGTGTGTGTGTGTGTGTGCACTGAATGGTAGTGCGCCTGGGTGGTTTTTGTTTTGTGTTTTTGTTTGTTTGGGGTTTGTTTTTTTAAGCCACCCCTCCCCCGTTGCTACAAACTAAAACGTGGGGTTGGGAGGCGGGCTGGCTGGCCGGGACAGGCCATTAATGAGAGCACGTGAAACAGATGTCGCCGTCATTTGGTGGCCATTGACTGACAACACAATGGCCAGGCCTGAAGTGGGCCAAGGATTTTGCTTTTTTCTCAGTGTACATTTTTATATGGGAGAGACGGGGGTCGTTGTTTGTAAAGTCTCTACAGAGCAGGTAATGTACATGTATTCATCTATCTATCTATCTATATCTGTCTGTCTATCTATCTATATCTACATATACATATGTATATATATATATATATATATATATATATATATATATATATATATATATAAATCTACATATATATATATATATATATATATATATATATATATATATATATATACATATACATATATACACGAACAGAAATACATATGTTTGTATGTACAAAGACACTGACACTGGCATGTCTTATTGTCCGTTTAGCATTAAAGCCCTCTAAACAAAGGAGAATGACATTTGTTTCCATGGAAACAAAATACCATTCTAATGATATCACAACACTTTTAATTACAATATCGCTGTTCCTAGACAGCAGATTTACAATATCATTATCACTTGGGCTGTTTTTAAGCAGGCCTATGTTAATTGCATTACAGTTTTTACGTTTGCCTGCAAATGCAGTGCACTGAAATACAAATGCAAATCATTTTCTTGATCATTTGCACATGATCGAAAAATCAAATCGTTTCAAGAATTTTCGATGAACCACAACCCCACCCTATACCACTCACCCCACCCTGTACCTACCAACACCTCACCCTATACCACCCATACCCCACCCTGTACCACACACACCCCACACTTTACTCCACACACCCCACCCTGTACCACACACACCCCACACTATACCACACACCCCACCCTGTACCACACCCCCCCCACACTATACCACACCCCCCACCCTGTACCACACACTCCCCACACTATACCCCACACACCCCGCCCTGAACCACACACACCCCACACTATACCACACACCCCACCCTGTACCACACACCCCCCACACTATACCCCACACACCCCACCCTGAACCACACACACCCCACACTATACCACACACCCCACCCTGTACCACACACTCCCCACACTATACCCCACACACCCCGCCCTGAACCACACACACCCCACACTATACTTACACACCCCACCTTACCACACACCCCACCCTAAACTCACACCACACATCCCCACCAAACTATACCCACACACCCCACCCTGAACACCACCCCCTATCCACACACCACTCACCCCACCCTGACCACAACACCCCACACTATACCACACACCCCCCAACACTTATACCCCACACACCCCACCCTGACACACACCCACTGAACCACACACCACACTTACCACACATACCACACCCCACACTTACCCCCCATGTACACAACACCCCACGAACCAACCACCACATATACCACACACCCACCCTGTACACAACACCACCACCTGAACCACACACACTCCCACACCCCATACCAACACACCCCACACTTACCCACACCCTGACACACACCCCACACACCACCACCCCACACTATACCACACACCCCCACTTACCCTACCACACACCCCCACACTAACCACACACCCACCTGAACCAACACACCCACACTTACCACACCCCACCCTGTAACACCCCCCCACACACACACACTCTACCCCCCACACACCCCACCTTGTACCACACACACCCCACACTATACACCACACACTCCACACTGTACCACACACACCACACACTATACCACACACCGCACCCTGTACCACACACACCCCACACTATACCACACACACCCCACCCTGTACCACACACACCACACACTATACCACACACACCCCACCCTGTACAAAACATCCCACCCTGTATCACACACCCGACACTATACCACACACCCCACCATATACCACACACACACCACCATATACCACACACACCCCACCATATACCACACACACCCCACCCTATACCACACACACACCACCATATACCACACACACACCACCATATACCACACACACCCCACCCTATACCACACACACCCCACCCTATACCACACACACCCCACCCTATACCACACACACCCCACCATATACCACACACACCCCACCCTATACCACACACACCCCACCCTATACCACACACACCCCACCCTATACCACAAACCCCACCATATACCACACACACACCACCATATACCACACACACGCCACCCTATACCACACACACCCCACCCCATACCACACCCCCCCACCCTATACCACACACACCCCACCCTATACCACACACACCCCACCCTATACCACAAACCCCACCATATACCACACACACACCACCATATACCACACACACCCCACCCTATACCACACACACCCCACACTATACCACACACACCCCAACGTATACCACACACACCCCACCCTATACCACACACCCCACCCTATACCACACACACCCCACCCTATACCACACACCCCACCCCATACCACACCCCCCCACCATATACCACACACACACGACCATATACCACACACACCCCACCCTATACCCCACCCCCCACCCTGTACCACACACCCCACACTATACCACACACACCCCACCCTATACCACACACCCCACCCTTTACCACACACACACCACCATATACCCCACACACCCCACCATATACCACACACACCCCACCTTTTACCACACACCCCACCCTATACCACACACCCCACCCTTTACCACACACCCCACCATATACCACACACACCCCACACTATACCACACACCCCACCCTATACAACACACACCCCACACAATACCCCATACACTCCATCCTGTACCACACACCCCCCACACTATACCACACACCCAACCCTATACCACACACCCCACCCTGTACTACACACCCCACCCTATACCACACACACCCCACCCTATACCACACACACCACCCTGTACCACACACCCCACCCTGTACCACACACACACCACCCTGTACCACACACACCCCACTCTGTACCACACACACCACCCTGTACCACACACACCCCACCCTGTACCACACACACCCCACCCTGTACCACACACCACACCCTTTACCACACACCCCACCCTATACCACACACACCCCACCCTGTACCACACACCACATCCTGTACCACACACGCACCCCACACTATACCCCACACACCCCACACTATACCACACATCCCACCCTGTACCACACACACCACCCTGTACCACACACCCCACCCTTTACCACACACCCCACCCTACACCCCACACCCCACCCTATACCACACACCCCACCCTGTACCACACACCCCACCCTATACCACACACCCCAACCTGTATCACACACCCCATTCTGTACTACCCACCCCCCACACTATACCACCCACACCCCACCCTGTACCACAGACACCCCACCCTATACCACACCCCCATCCTGTACCACACACACACCATCCTATACCACAACCCCACCCTGTACCACACACACACCACCCTATACCACACCCCCACCCTGTACCACACACACACCCCACCCTATACCACACCCCCACCCTGTACCACACACACACCACCCTATACCACACACCCCACCCTGTACCACACACACACCACCCTATACCACACCCCCACCCTGTACCACACACACACCACCCTATACCACACCCCCACCCTGTACCACACACACACCACCCTATACCACACACCCCACCCTGTACCACCCCCCACCCTATACCACACCCCCACCCTATACCACACACCCCCACCCTATACCACACCCCCACCCTGTACCACACCCCCCCACCCTATACCACACCCCCCACCCTGTACCACCCCCCACCCTATACCACACACCCCACCCTGTCCCACACACCCCACCCTATACCACACACCCCCACCCTATACCACACCCCCACCCTGTACCACACCCCCCCACCCTATACCACACACCCCACCCTGTACCACCCCCCACCCTATACCACACACCCCACCCTGTCCCACACACACCACCCTGTACCACACACCCCACCCTATACCACACACCCCACCCTGTACCACACACCCCACCCTATACCACACACCCCACCCTACACCCCACCCTATACCACACACCCCACCCTGTCCCACACACACCACCCTGTACCACACACCCCACCCTACACCCCACCCTATACCACACACCCCACCCTACACCCCACCCTATACCACACACCCCACCCTGTCCCACACACACCACCCTGTACCACACATCCCACCCTATACCACACACCCCACCCTGTACCCCCCCCTCCCCTGTACCACACACCCCACCCTGTCCCACACACCCCACCCTGTACCACACACACCCCACCCTGTACCCCCCCCCCTGTACCACACACCCCACCCTGTCCCACACACCCCACCCTGTCCCACACACCCCACCCTGTACCCCCCCTCCCCTTTATCACACACCCCACCCTGTACCACACACACCCCACCCTGTACCCCCCCCTGTACCACACACCCCACCCTGTCCCACACACCCCACCCTGTACCCCCCCTCCCCTTTATCACACACCCCACCCTGTACCACACACACCCCACCCTGTACAACACACACCCCACACTATACCACACACACCCCACACTATACCACACACACCCCACACTATACCACACCCCCCACCCTGTACCACACACTCCCCACACTATACCCCACACACCCCACCCTGAACCACACACACCCCACACTATACCACACACCCCACCCTGTAACACCCCCCCCACACACACACACTCTACCCCCCACACACCCCACCTTGTACCACACACACCCCACACTATACACCACACACTCCACACTGTACCACACACACCACACACTATACCACACACCGCACCCTGTACCACACACACCCCACACTATACCACACACACCCCACCCTGTACCACACACACACCACACACTATACCACACACACCCCACCCTGTACAAAACATCCCACCCTGTATCACACACCCGACACTATACCACACACACCCCACCATATACCACACACACACCACCATATACCACACACACCCCACCCTATACCACACACACCCCACCCTATACCACACACACACCACCTTATACCACACACACACCACCATATACCACACACACCCCACCCTATACCACACACACCCCACCCTATACCACACACACCCCCACCTTATACCACACACACACCACCATATACCACACACACCCCACCCTATACCACACACACCCCACCCTATACCCACACACACCCCACCCTATACCACAAACCCCACCATATACCACACACACACCACCATATACCACACACACGCCACCCTATACCACACACACCCCACCCCATACCACACCCCCCCACCCTATACCACACACACCCCACCCTATACCACACACACCCCACCCTATACCACAAACCCCACCATATACCACACACACACCACCATATACCACACACACCCCACCCTATACCACACACACCCCCACACTATACCACACACACCCCAACGTATACCACACACACCCCACCCTATACCACACACCCCACCCTATACCACACACACCCCACCCTATACCACACACCCCACCCCATACCACACCCCCCCACCATATACCACACACACACGACCATATACCACACACACCCCACCCTATACCCCACCCCCCACCCTGTACCACACACCCCACACTATACCACACACACCCCACCCTATACCACACACCCCACCCTTTACCACACACACACCACCATATACCCCACACACCCCACCATATACCACACACACCCCACCTTTTACCACACACCCCACCCTATACCACACACCCCACCCTTTACCACACACCCCACCATATACCACACACACCCCACACTATACCACACACCCCACCCTATACAACACACACCCCACACAATACCCCATACACTCCATCCTGTACCACACACCCCCCACACTATACCACACACCCAACCCTATACCACACACCCCACCCTGTACTACACACCCCACCCTATACCACACACACCCCACCCTATACCACACACACCACCCTGTACCACACACCCCACCCTGTACCACACACACACCACCCTGTACCACACACACCCCACTCTGTACCACACACACCACCCTGTACCACACACACCCCACCCTGTACCACACACACCCCACCCTGTACCACACACCACACCCTTTACCACACACCCCACCCTATACCACACACACCCCACCCTGTACCACACACCACATCCTGTACCACACACGCACCCCACACTATACCCCACACACCCCACACTATACCACACATCCCACCCTGTACCACACACACCACCCTGTACCACACACCCCACCCTTTACCACACACCCCACCCTACACCCCACACCCCACCCTATACCACACACCCCACCCTGTACCACACACCCCACCCTATACCACACACCCCAACCTGTATCACACACCCCATTCTGTACTACCCACCCCCCACACTATACCACCCACACCCCACCCTGTACCACAGACACCCCACCCTATACCACACCCCCATCCTGTACCACACACACACCATCCTATACCACAACCCCACCCTGTACCACACACACACCACCCTATACCACACCCCCACCCTGTACCACACACACACCCCACCCTATACCACACCCCCACCCTGTACCACACACACACCACCCTATACCACACACCCCACCCTGTACCACACACACACCACCCTATACCACACCCCCACCCTGTACCACACACACACCACCCTATACCACACCCCCACCCTGTACCACACACACACCACCCTATACCACACACCCCACCCTGTACCACCCCCCACCCTATACCACACCCCCACCCTATACCACACACCCCCACCCTATACCACACCCCCACCCTGTACCACACCCCCCCACCCTATACCACACCCCCCACCCTGTACCACCCCCCACCCTATACCACACACCCCACCCTGTCCCACACACCCCACCCTATACCACACACCCCCACCCTATACCACACCCCCACCCTGTACCACACCCCCCCCACCCTATACCACACACCCCACCCTGTACCACCCCCCACCCTATACCACACACCCCACCCTGTCCCACACACACCACCCTGTACCACACACCCCACCCTATACCACACACCCCACCCTGTACCACACACCCCACCCTATACCACACACCCCACCCTACACCCCACCCTATACCACACACCCCACCCTGTCCCACACACACCACCCTGTACCACACACCCCACCCTACACCCCACCCTATACCACACACCCCACCCTACACCCCACCCTATACCACACACCCCACCCTGTCCCACACACACCACCCTGTACCACACATCCCACCCTATACCACACACCCCACCCTGTACCCCCCCCTCCCCTGTACCACACACCCCACCCTGTCCCACACACCCCACCCTGTACCACACACACCCCACCCTGTACCCCCCCCCCCTGTACCACACACCCCACCCTGTCCCACACACCCCACCCTGTCCCACACACCCCACCCTGTACCCCCCCTCCCCTTTATCACACACCCCACCCTGTACCACACACACCCCACCCTGTACCCCCCCCTGTACCACACACCCCACCCTGTCCCACACACCCCACCCTGTACCCCCCCTCCCCTTTATCACACACCCCACCCTGTACCACACACACCCCACCCTGTACCCCCCCCTGTACCACACACCCCACCCTGTCCCACACACCCCACCCTGTCCCACACACCCCACCCTGTACCCCCCCTCCCCTTTATCACACACCCCACCCTGTACCCCCCCTCCCCTTTATCACACACCCCACCCTGTACCCCCCCTCCCCTTTATCACACCCCCCACCCTGTACCACATACCCCACTCTGTACCCCCCCCCCCTTTACCACATACCCAACCCTGAACCCCACCCCCTGTACCACACACCCCCCACGCTAAACCACACACCCCACCCTATACCACACACCCCACCCTGTTCCACACACACCCCACCCTATACCACACCCACCCCACCCTATACTTCCCCACCCTGTACCACACACACCCCACCCTATACCTCCCCACCCTGTACCACACACACCCCACCCTATACCACCCCACCCTGTACCACACACACCCTACCCTGTACCACCACACCCTGTACCACACACACTCCACTCCACCCTATACCACCCCACCCTGTACTACACACACCCTACCCTGTACCACCCCACCCTGTACCACACACACCCCATCCTATACCACCACACCCTGTAGCACACACACCCCACCCTATACCACCCCACCCTGTACCACACACACCCTACCCTGTACCACCACACCCTGTACCACACACACCCTACCCTGTACAACCCCACCCCGTAGCACACACACCCCACCCTATACCACCCCACCCTGTACCACACACACCCCACCCTATACCTCCCCACCCTGTACCACACACACCCTACCCTGTACCACCACACCCTGTACCACACACACCCTACCCTGTACCACCACACCCTGTACCACACACACCCTACCCTGTACCACCACACCCTGTACCACACACACCCCACCCTATACCTCCCCACCCTGTACCACACACACCCCACCCTATACCACCCCACCCTGTACCACACACACCCCACCCTATACCTCCCCACCCTGTACCACACACACCCTACCCTGTACCACCACACCCTGTACCACACACACCCTACCCTGTACAACCCCACCCTGTACCACACACACCCCACCCTATACCACCCCACCCTGTACCACACACACCCCACCCTATACCTCCCCACCCTGTACCACACACACCCTACCCTGTACCACCACACCCTGTACCACACACACCCCACCCTATACCTACCCACCCTGTACCACACACACCCTACCCTGTACCACCACACCCTGTACCACACACACCCTACCCTGTACCACCCCACCCTGTACCACACACACCCTACCCTGTACCACCACACCCTGTACCACACACACCCTACCCTGTACCACCCCACCCTGTACCACACACACCCCACCCTATACCTCCTCAACCTGTACCACACACACCCTACCCTGTACCACCACACCCTGCACCACACACACCATACCCTGTACCACCACTCCATGTACCACACACCCCCCACCCTATACCCCACCACCCTGTACCACACACACCCTACCCTGTACAGCCCCACCCTGTACCACACACACCCCACCCTATACCTCCCCACCCTGTACCACACACACCCCACCATATACCACCCCACCCTGTACCACACACACTCCACCCTATACCACCCCACCCTGTACGACACACACCCCACCCTGTACCACCCCACCCTGTACCACACACACCCCACCCTATACCACCCCACCCTGTACCACACACACCCTACCCTATACCACTCCACCCTGTACCACACACACCCTACCTTATACCACCCCACCCTGTACCACACACACCCTACCCTATACCACCCCACCCTGTACCACACACACCCTACCCTATACCACCCCACCCTGTACCACACACACCCCACCCTATACCACCCCACCCTGTACGACACACACCCTACCCTGTACCACCCCACCCTGTACCACACACACCCCACCCTATACCACCCCACCCTGTACCACACACACCCCACCCTATACCACCCCACCCTGTACCACACACACCCCACCCTATACCACCCCACCCTGTACCACACACACCCCACCCTATACCACCCCACCCTGTACCACACACACCCTACCCTGTACCACCCCACCCTGTACCACACACACCCCACCCTATACCACCCCACCCTGTACCACACACACCCCACCCTATACCACCCCACCCTGTACCACACACACCCCACCCTATGATACACCCACACCCAGTACCACCCCACCGTGTTTTGTTGTCATTCCTGACAGACTGTTTTTGTTACACCACACATTGATCGGCATCTTTGCAGACGGAGAAAAACAGGGAACTGAGATAGAAAAACATAACGCAAAACATGCAGCACTGGCCAGATGAAGGCAATGTTAATGTCTGATTTTTCTTTCCTTGTTTCTGCTGCATACTATTGATCATGACCTTTTACGATTAGAACTCGAGTCAAACCGATGTCTTTATGCGCACTGACTCGCTTTAACTGAAGTCATAAATTACACAGAACTTTTGATGTCGCCTGCTGGTCTCTGAGCACTGTCAAGTGCACGTGAGAAACGGACCCGTTAAAACTAACTTTGTGAGTCGTAACCAACACGTGATACGGTGATAAAAAGAACAGCGTTCAGGTCTGTGGCTCGTTGGGTGGAACTGGGGGAAGATTGTGTATGTTCATATGTACAGAAGATTGTGTATGTTCATATGTATAGAAGATTGTGTATGTACATGTGTGTAGAAGATTGTGTATGCACATGTGTGTAGAAGAACGGCAAATGGTTTAACAATACTAACCTGTGGCGTGGCCATTGCAGATGGACTCAACTATTCAAAATACAACAATTATTTCTTTTCTTTTCTTTTCTTGTGTGTGTGCGTGTGTGTGTGTGTGTGTGTGTGTGTGTGTGACAGATACAGAAAGAGAAAGAATCAGAGAAACAGAGACAGACGGAGTTGGGCGGTGGGGAGGGGGGGGGGGGGGGGGGGGGGGGGGGGGGAGGGGAGGAGAAGGTAGAAAGACAGAGCACAAAGGAGTGAGTGAGATGTGGTGAGAACGAATGAGAACTTTTTTTTTTTTCTTCTTTTTTTTGTATTTCAGGAGGAGATGACGTAAGTACGCATATATATATATATATATATATATATATATATATATATATATATATATATATATACTGGAGTGACTACATCACAAATGTCGAGGTCCTGGAGCAGGCAAAGACTATCAGCATCGAGGCAGTGCTCCTAAAGACCCAGCTACGTTGGGCAGGGCACGTGTCCAGGATGGAGGACCACCGCCTGCCCAAGATCGCGCTGTATGGCGAACTCGCCACTGGCCACCGTGACAGAGGAGCACCCAAGAAGAGATACAAAGACTCCTTGAAGAAAGCTCTCGGTGCCTGTCACATTGACCATCGCCAGTGGTCCGCAGTAGCCGCTGATCGAGAGACCTGGCGACGCACCATCCACCAAGCTGTCTCCTCCTTCGAAAACAACCGCAGGGCCAGCCTTGAGGACAAACGCAGGAGGAGGAAGAACCACGACGCTGCAGCCGCGAACCCAGACCAGACTTTCCCTTGCAACCGCTGCGGCCGACTCTGCTTTTCCCGCATTGGCCTTGTCAGCCATGAGCGTGCCTGCATCAGACGTGGACAACGCCCTTCCTAGATCTTCGTCAGCGAAGCCAGGCCATGATGATGATGATGATATATATATATATATATATATATATATATATATATATATATATATATTAAAAAAAACCAAAAAATACAGCACATCAAGTGGTGAGGACGAACGAAAAGACCGAAGTGAAATCTTCACAGAAATAACACAGAGTCATGGCGGCACAGAGCGGACACTGGGACGGACAGACAGACTGCGGAGGAGAGAACTTTGTATTGTCATTTCTGTCAATTACGTACATCACCCGCACTGATGCAAAACGCACAAACAGTCATCTTAGCATCTTAGGGTCCTTTTTATTTCTAGCCAAGAAAAACTGCTACTGTGCATAGTTCATGGGAGTGTAAATCAATATGATATCATGTTTTGAAACATTAACGCTCTGATTACAATGTAATCTGTCCGTTATACATCTATGTTGGTTACAGGAATGACGGCAACATAGATGACAAAAAACTTAAACGGTTGTTAACCCCCCCCCCCCCCCCCCCAAAAAAAAAAAAAAAAAAAAATCCCAAAAAACAAAAACACACACACAAAAACAACCAGAACAAAAAAAAAAGAGAAAAAAACAAAAAACAATATATATGTATATATATACATGAAAAAGTGTGTGTGTGTGTGTGTGTGTGTGTGTGTGTGTGTGTGTGTTCCACGAATGGCCATGACCTAAAACTTGTCATTCAAAACTACCCAGTTTAGATTCAGCGGACTGTGACCGGTGTCCTAGTTTTCTCCGAGGGGCCATTTTAATCCACAGCCCAGACAGGCTACCTTAGCTCCTGCTGTACTCCCTACTCCCCGGCCTCTTCCGCCCCCTTCACCCACACAACAGCCTGGTGTTGTTCACACAGAACAGCCCCCCCCACACACACACCCCTTCACCCACACAACAGCCTGGTGTTGTTCACACAGAACAGCCCCCCCACACCCCTTCACCCACACAACAGCCTGGTGTTGTTCACACAGGACAGCCCCCTCCCCCCTTCACCCACACAACAGCCTGGTGTTGTTCACACAGAACAGCCCCCCCCACACCCCTTCACCCACACAACAGCCTGGTGTTGTTCACACAGAACAGCCCCCTCCCCCCTCCCCCCTTCACCCATACAACAGCCTGGTGTTGTTCACACAGAACAGCCCCCCCCCGCCCCCACACACCCCTTCACCCACACAACAGCCTGGTGTTGTTCACACAGAACAGCCCCCCCCCCCCCACACACACACACCCCTTCACCCACACAACAGCCTGGTGTTGTTCACACAGAACAGCCCCCCCCCCCACACACACACACACCCCTTCACCCACACAACAGCCTGGTGTTGTTCACACAGGACAGTCCCCACCTCCCACACCCCCTTCACCCCAACACACACCCTGGTATTCTGCCAAAGTGGTGTGTATGTGTGGGGGGGCTGGGGGCGCGTGTCTGTGTGTGTATGACGGGGTTTAGGGGGTGAGTAAGTGTGCACGAGCTAGCGCGCGCGCGCGAGCATGTGTGTGTGTGCGTGCGTGCGTGTGCATGCTTACGTGCGTGGTGGCAGAAGTGGCTGTGTAGTATGAAAATGTATGTGTACATTAATTGTATATATATTGTCAATCGGCACCAAAACTATTCCCTGTGGCCCGTGCTCTGGCGCTGGACAGGCAGAAGACTGAGCGCCATTCAGCCCATCAGCACCAGGTCCACTGTGCACCACAGAAGACTGAGCGCCATTCAGCCCATCAGCACCAGGTCCACTGTGCACCACAGAAGACTGAGCGCCATTCAGCCCATCAGCACCAGGTCCACTGTGCACCACAGAAGACTGAGCGCCATTCAGCCCATCAGCACCAGGTCCACTGTGCACCACAGGAGCTGGAAGCTTTCTTTATCAGCTTGTGTCTGGGTTTCTGAGGAAGTTTCTCCACACTCAGTACTGGTTGTTGGCTTCACGTTGAAATCGGTTTGCGTAAAGCGCATTAAGAAATGACATCTCTCACCAGTCACTCCACACCTGCTGCTTCTTCATCTTCTTCGTCTTCTTCATCTTCTTCGTCTTCTTCATCTTCTTCATCTTCTTCGTCTTCTTCGTCTTTTTCATCTTCTTCGTCTTCTTAATCTTCTTCGTCTTCTTCATCTTCTTCGTCTTCTTCGTCTTTTTCATCTTCTTCGTCTTCTTCTTCTTCGTCTTCTTCATCTTCTTCATCTTCTTCGTCTTCTTCGTCTTCTTCATCTTCTTCGTCTTCTTCATCTTCTTCGTCTTCTACATCTTCTTCATCTTCTTCGTCTTCTTCATCTTCTTCGTCTTCTTCGTCTTCTTCTTCTTCGTCTTCTTCACGTTTTTCATCTTCTTCGTCTTCTTCATCTTCTTCGTCTTCTTCATCTTCTTCGTCTTCTTCATCTTCTTCGTCTTCTTCATCTTCTTCGTCTTCTTCGTCTTCATCATCTTCTTCATCTTCTCCCACAGCTGTGTGAAGAGTCACTGGGGCACCGCACAGAACTGTTCACCACATTCCTCCAGGTCTGTGGATTGTGTGTCAAAAGCCTGGGTGTCTGCAAATGGTTGTCCTGTCATTTCTGCAGTGTTGCCAGTCTACAGGGTGTTTTTTTTCTGTCTTCCCCTCCATCCCCCTCTCTCAACAGCTATCGCACTACTTAATGATATACAACCACAATCAGTGTCCTGCATACTTTTCTTTTCTTTTGGAGGGGGGTGGGGGGTGGGGGGCGGAGGGGGGACGAGGGGGGCTTTGGAGGGTCTGTGTGTTTCTTTTGTTTTTTGGAGGGGGGGTTGATCTTTTTCCTTCATAATATGATGTTTGTATCAGGATTATGTAGATGTGCATGTTTAAATGTGTATGTGAATGTCATGTCTTTATTTCTTCATCTCTTCGCTACTTTGTGGATGTTTTGATTCATTTTCATTTTCCATTTGTCCTGAGGGCTGGATGAAAAAAAAGCACATGTATGCTTATTCCACTTCCCTCAATAAAAAAAAAACTTCGTTCGTTCGTTTGTTCCTTGGAGGACTGTGTTGACAAGGACACACCCACAATCACAGAAAACAGGGGCGGCTGGTGTTTGGATTACATGTGTATCATTGTTGGTTGTGGCCGTTTTATTGTTTTTATTGTTTGCTTTCACAATTGGTGAACAGACTTCAGAATCAGATCAGTGAAAACACATCTGGTTCACGGTTAAAGGTGCCACATGAGAAAAAGAGAGGGGGGAGAGGGAGGGAGAGGAGAGAGAGAAAGGGAGAGGGATGTGAAAGACAGAGAGAGGGGAAGGGGAATCAGAAAGGGGGGGAGAGAGAGAGGCGGGGAGGGAGAAACAAAAAATGAAATAAAGGGAGATAGAGATACGAGAGGGAGAGAGAGAATGGGGGGAAAGTGAGTAAGAGAGAGACGAAGGGAGGGAGAGAGAGGAGAGCAAGCCAGAGAGAGAGGAGAGGGAGTGAGAGAGGGAGAGAAAAGATAGACAGACAGGGGTCTTTTGTGAAGACCAGAGTCAGTCATAGATCATGACACAGAAAACCATTGCCGTCGTGGTAATTCATCATCATCAGCTAATACACCTTCATTCATTCTGTATTCCGTCCATCCCACCTGCACCAAAACGACAACACCCATCAGTTAATCAACAAAAGCACAAATGTGGTCGCGTGGAAGACTGGAAAGATTGAAATGCTTAAGAAAAAAAAGGACAATAAAAATAATGATATGGAGGTATCTATTTAGTTTTGTGGTGCCAACAACGCACTGCAAACACACACACACACACACACACACACACACACACGCCAGAAAAGCCGGCGGACGGCGGTTCCCTCCCTTGAATAATTCGCTCCCTTCTTGCCCGCCTGGTGCGGGGTTTTAATTGGACATGAGCACACCTATCAGGTTGCCGCTTACAGGGCCCCACCCACGGCCTTTCCCCGCGCCCTACGTTCGATCTGTAGGCTGCTTCTGCTGTCTTTCTCCATCTCCCTGCTGTAATTGTCTGAAAAACAATGGCATGATCGTCATTCGTGTTTTTGTTTTTTTGTTTTTTTCTTTCCTCTTCGTCGTCGTCCTCTCCTGCACACGTTTAAAAAATTATTATTGTTTTTTTCATTTTTCATTTTTATTTTTACTTCTCTGTTTTTGTCTTGGGGCTGTGGGTAATAGATGATAAGCCATTGGCCTCTTCAAGCTGTCAGCGAGAGACAACTTGACATCGATCGGTCATGACTTGTGTTGTCTGTCTGTCTGTCTGTCCTGTCAGGCCCTGCAGGTATACAAATGATGGTGCAGAAGGGACCACCGCTGATGTTGATGATGTTGTTGCTCTTCTGCCGGTGTCATTTCTAAGAATGACCCCCCCCCCCAGCCCCACCCCCACCACCACCAAAAGTTGGCCCCATGGAGGCATTTTCAGGTGGAGGGAGGCCTGACAGAACACCAGTGTGGAACTGGTTAGCCCCGGACAGACCCCCAACCCTCGCCCTGAAATGTTACCAAAATGATTAGATGGCACAATTTAGTGTGGGGGTTAACAGGGCGAAGTTAATTTTGGGTGTCCCCAGCACACACCCTTGTCCTGGTCCCAAACACGGTGAGTCAGTGTGGGCTGCTGTCTTTTCCACTCCAGCAGTCATTGAGGGGCACTGCCACAGTAACTCCACACTCACACGAATGTAGTGTATGTCAGGAGGACCAGCCCCCCCCCCCCCCCCCCCCCCCAAAAGAACTTCACGAGGAGTGATCCGGGTTAGTACTGCTGGCTTGGAAATAATGTAACTCCCTTGGAGCGATGTCTTGGGACATGGGAAATAGTGTAACTCCCTTGGAGCGATGTCTTGGGACATGGGAAATAGTGTAACTCCCTTGGAGCGATGTCTTGGGACATGGGAAATAACTCCCTTGGAGCGATGTCTTGGGACATGGGAAATAACTCCCTTGGAGTGATGTCTTGGGACATGGGAAATAACTCCCTTGGAGCGATGTCTTGGGACATGGGAAATAGTGTAACTCCCTTGGAGCGATGTCTTGGGACATGGGAAATAGTGTAACTCCCTTGGAGCGATGTCTTGGGACATGGGAAATAGTGTAACTCCCTTGGAGTGATGTCTTGGGACATGGGAAATAGTGTAACTCCCTTGGAGTGATGTCTTGGGACATGGGAAATAGTGTAACTCCCTTGGAGTGATGTCTTGGGACATGGGAAATAGTGTAACTCCCTTGGAGTGATGTCTTGGGACATGGGAGATAGTGTAACTCCCTTGGAGCGATGTCTTGGGACATGGGAAATAACTCCCTTGGAGCGATGTCTTGGGACATGGGAAATAGTGTAACTCCCTTGGAGCGATGTCTTGGGACATGGGAAATAGTGTAACTCCCTTGGAGTGATGTCTTGGGACATGGGAAATAATGTAACTCCCTTGGAGCAAAGACACTAGTATCTCAGTGTCTCACTAGAATTCTAGTGTCTATGCTTGGAGTGATGTCTTGGGACATGGGAAATAATGTAACTCCCTTGGAGCAAAGACACTAGTATCTCAGTGTCTCACTAGAATTCTAGTGTCTATGCTTGGAGTGATGTCTTGGGACATGGGAGATAGTGTAACTCCCTTGGATCGATGTCTTGGGACATGGGAAATAATATAACTCCCTTGGATCGATGTCTTGGGACATGGGAAATAGTGTAACTCCCTTGGAGCAAAGACACTAGTATCTCAGTGTCTCACTAGAATTCTAGTGTCTATGCTTGGAGTGATGTCTTGGGACATGGGAAATAATGTAACTCCCTTGGAGCAAAGACACTAGTATCTCAGTGTCTCACTAGAATTCTAGTGTCTATGCTTGGAGCGATGTCTTGGGACATGGGAAATAGTGTAACTCCCTTGGAGCAAAGACACTAGTATCTCAGTGTCTCACTAGAATTCTAGTGTCTATGCTTGGAGCGATGTCTTGGGACATGGGAAATTGTTTAACTCCCTTGGAATCTCCACTTTACTCTCTTCAATCACCGATATGTGTGACGGGACATTAAACAAAATTCCTCCTCCACTTTACAGACATGTGTGTAATAACACAGATTTTTAGAACGTCTTCTCTCACACGGTCTTTGGAGAAAAAAAAGATATTCCAAAGGAAAAGGGGGTGGAGCTGATGTGAGGCATGTGCTGGGGTCCCAAAACAACCAACTGTCCCTGACATACCTCCAAGGGGAGGGGGGGGGGGGGACCACGCCACTGGGGTGAACAGCGTGTTGGGGGCATCTCCTGACGCTACATCCACACAGTGTTTGTGGACCTGGAGACAGACAGACAGACAGACAGACAGACAGAGGAGGGGGGTAGGGAGAGAGAAAGAAAGACAGACGGAGAGACACACAGAGACACACAGAGACAGACAGACAGACAGAGGAGGGGGGGTAGGGAGAGAGAAAGAAAGACAGACGGAGAGACACACAGAGACACACAGACAGACAGACAGACAGACAGAGGAGGGGGGTTAGGGAGAGAGAAAGAAAGACAGACGGAGAGACACACAGAGACACACACACAGACAGACAGACAGACAGAGACAGAGAGACACGCACAGAAACAGAGACAGAGAGAGAGAGAGAGAGAGAGAGAGAGACACACACACACACACACACACAGATAGACAGAGACAGACAGACAGACGGACACAGAGACAGACTGACAGACGGATAGAGAGGGAGAGCGAGAGAAAGAGAGAGAGCGAGAGCGTGCATGTCTCTTTCGTTGTCATTGACGTCACTCAAGGTTCGAAAATAGAGACAGGTGAAGAAAAAATGTGTGTGCGCTCGCGCTTTCACACACACACACACACACACACACACACATATATATATATATATATATATATATATATATATATATATATATATATATGATCAATACATAAATCAGACATTTTCTTTCCATCCATTTATGGTCAGTTTGACACAGGCTTGTTTGGATGCTATTGCAGAAAAAAGACGGAAAGAAAGAAAGATTTTTTTTCTTTTTGCCACCAGTGTTAAAATACATCTGGGTCAGGCCAAATAACTATATATGGGTTTCCAGCACAATTTCTCATAAAAGAATTAAAAATACATATATAAAAAAAAGCAGAAAAGTGATGCACGGATTCACTGATTATCTTTGCAAAGACAACGACACTCTGATTCTACACGGTTCATAAAAAGTAAAACACCACTAGGGAAATCGCAGTGTTCTTTATGGGGAGATGGTAAAGTGGAGCTAACTGTTTTTGCTTGTTGTTTGTTGTTGTTGTTTTCCAAAGAGCGGTGTATACAGCCAGTCAGTGAGCATCACTCATCACCACAACTACTCTCTTGCACGTGCACCTTGGTCAATATGTATACAATGGAAAACAACAGCTTTCATCAACTGCTGAGTAAACGTTAAATTTTTGGATGATATGGGCTAAACATTTTTCAGTCTCTCTCTGTTTCTGTCTGTCTGTCTGTCTGTCTCTCTCTGTGCCAGTCTCTGTCTGTCTCTGCCTGCTCGAAGTGTGTATCAACGTGTTGAAGTTGAGCGATCTTCTGTACCACAGAAACCAAAGATGAGATGGTCCATACCACTGAACCACCGTTTGCATGTCCACACGTTGAATCCACACCTTCAACTTACTGTCCTCCGATAATGGACTGGAGCTGATCCTCCCCCTCTTTTCCTCTCTCGCCCCCCTCTCTCTCCGCCCTCCCCCCCCCCCTCTCTCTCTCTCTTCACTCTCTCTTCCTCCTCGAAACCTTTCTGTCTCTCTTTCTCCTTTTTTCTCTCACTCTTTCTCACCCTCCCCTCTATTTCCCGCTTTCCCCAGTAAGTCTCTCTCTCTCCCTCCCTCTTTCTCTTTCCCTCTCTCTTTCTCCCTCCCTCTTTCTCTTCCTTCCTCTCTCTTTCTCTCTCTCCACCTCTCTCTCTCCCCCTCTCTCTCCCCTCTCTCTCCCCTCTCTCTCTCCCTCTCTCTCCCTCTCTCTCTCCCCGTCTCCCTTTCTCTCTCTCCCTCTCTCTCTCTCTCTCTCTCCCACCGTGGCCTGTCATTCTTAGTCAGTTCCCACCTCATTCTCTCCGCGATGAGAACACCTTGTTTGGGAGCCGAGGCAGTATCTGCAAGACAAGAGCTTGAGAGCTGACATGCACGGGCCTTGGTCGCTCGCTTTGTTTTTTTCCTCTCTTTGAAAAAAAAAAGTCTTTGTTGCTTGAAATCAGCTGTCTTCTTCTCCGTGACACCCGCGCGCGCGTGCAGTGACGTCAGCCATCGCCCAAGCAGACCACGCCCATGCTCCCCTGAGTCTAGGGTCAAGGTCAAGGACACGCCCCTGTCAAAGCACGAGTCTCCCCCGCGCGCTCCAAGCAACCTGCCCACCCCCATCCCATCTCGGTATGTCCTTTAATTGAAGACACTCACACTGCAATTAACCGTCCAACTCTTGCGTGGCTTCTGCCTTCAGGTCTTTCTCTGTCTCTGTCTGTCTGTCTGTCTGTCTTTCCCTTCCTCCTGTCGCCCCCCTCTCCACCTCTTTCTTTCTTTCTCGATACGCGCGTGCGCGTGTGTGTGTATGTAATTATATGGTGAGACCATCAGTGACATTCATCATGGCATCAAATGGTAGTAGCAGCAGCAGCAACAACAGCGGCAGTAACAGCAGTAGTAGCAGCAGCAGCAGTAGTAGTAGTAGTAGTAGTAATAGTATTGAAACCAAACCAAACATTGTGAAGCTTTCACCCATCCCTGTGAGACCGACCCACCCTTCCCTCACCTTCCCCCTATGCATTGGAGAGGGACGGACAGTTGACAGGGGCCATAATTATAACACCACACCAACCACTGCTGCAGTCAGCACAAGTCGTCGACCCCTGTCCGGTAACGGAATGCCGTCCTCCTAATACAACTGATACTGCCCCTCCCCTTCCCTCCCCCTTCCCCTCCCTCCCTCGCCCTCCCCCTCCTCCTCCTCCCCCTCCCTCCTCGCAGCCTCGGCCTCATCCCCCGCCCCCTCAGTCCCCAATGGTGGACCTTCTATCCACCACCACCCTCAAAAAACACGCACACACACAACAAATGACAACAACGCACACAAAACCCCAGAAAGGACCGTGATTCCAGCAGGTCCAATCATGGACCGGCCGGTATGTTTTTTGGTAAATGAACCCTGGGTAACTATCCTCAAGGTCACCCATAATAACAACGCAGATGACGCTTAGGTCCTCACGCAGGAAACCCGTCAGTGACGTATACAACACACGCACACACACACACACACACACAAACACACGCACGCACACACACACACGTCTTCAAGTACGACGACGCACTGTACACAAACAAGCGTCTGCACGCACAATGAACACATCCACACATGCATGTACACAGCCTGCCTCAGTTGAAGAAGCAGACCAGTGAAAGAGACTGCTGAAGGCCGAAGAGGTGTGTTTTGAGAGACCTTTCCGTGAGAATGGACAGGGCAATCCACGTCACTGGTGCCAGACAGCTGACCTGAGCTGTGCCAGACAGCTGACTTGACCTGACCTTGCCAGACAGCTGACCTGACCTGTGCCAGACAGCTGACTTGACCTGACCTTGCCAGACAGCTGACCTGACCTGTGCCAGACAGCTGACTTGAGCTGCGCCAGACAGCTGACTTGACCTGACCTGCGCCAGACAGCTGACCTGACCTGCGCCAGACAGCTGACTTGAGCTGTTCCAGACAGCTGAGTTGACCTGACCTTGCCAGACAGCTGACCGGACATGTGCCAGACAGCTGACCTGCCTGACCTGTGCCAGACAGCTGACCTGACCTGCGCCAGACAGCTGACTTGAGCTGCGCCAGACAGCTGACTTGACCTGACCTTGCCAGACAGCTGACCTGACCTGCGCCAGACAGCTGACTTGAGCTGTGCCAGACAGCTGACCTGGCCTGACCTGTGCCAGACAGCTGACCTGACCTGTGCCAGACAGCTGACCTGACCTTGCCAGACCGCTGACATGACCTGTGACAGCAATCACGCCGGAAACTTCAGGGCTGAGTTTAATGACCTGTGTATATACATAATTTATCTCAGGGGATCGCGCTCTTATGGGGTCAAGTTTTTTTTCGTCTGCCTTTTTTCTTCTCTCTCTCTCTCTCTCTCTCTCTTTGTGGTACGA
>NC_134896.1:3489930-3514930 GCF_041734735.1 Babylonia areolata | reverse complement strand
GAGGTGACAGCCCGTCACTGACATTCTGACCTGTGATGTCAGTGGTATCTCAGTGGGGTGACAGCCCGTCACTGACATCCTGACCTGTGATGTCAATGGCATCTCAGTGAGGTGACAGCCCGTCACTGACATTCTGACCTGTGATGTCAGTGGTATCTCAGTGAGGTGACAGCCCTTCACTGACATCCTGACCTGTGATGTCAGTGGTATCTCAGTGAGGTGACAGCCCGTCACTGACAGCCTGACCTGTGATGTCAATGGCATCTCAGTGAGGTGACAGCCCTTCACTGACATCCTGACCTGTGATGTCAATGGCATCTCAGTGAGGTGACAGCCCTTCACTGACATCCTGACCTGTGATGTCAATGGTATCTCAGTGAGGTGACAGCCCTTCACTGACATCCTGACCTGTGATGTCAGTGGTATCTCAGTGAGGTGACAGCCCTTCACTGACATCCTGACCTGTGATGTCAGTGGTATCTCAGTGGGGTGACAGCCCTTCACTGACATCCTGACCTGTGATGTCAGTGGTATCTCAGTGAGGTGACAGCCCGTCACTGACATTCTGACCTGTGATGTCAGTGGTATCTCAGTGAGGTGACAGCCCTTCACTGACATCCTGACCTGTGATGTCAGTGGTATCTCAGTGGGGTGACAGCCCTTCACTGACATCCTGACCTGTGATGTCAGTGGTATCTCAGTGAGGTGACAGCCCTTCACTGACAGCTACGCTTTTCTGCAGCAGTGTTAGGATGAAGAAAGGGCTTTCAAGCAATGTAATCGGGCCATTTGTCAAACAAGGAGTTTGGCTCGACTGAATCCTGGTGCGTGCGTACAGTTCAGGCGAGCGTGTGATCGAAGTAACTCTGTGTGTGTGTGTGTGTGTGTGTGTGTGTGTGTGCGAGCGTGTGGGTATTTATGGATGGGGTTGTGTGTGCGTGGCCTTGTGCTTTATGTATATGCTGAGCATTATTTTGTTTTCTTTGTCGGCTTTGTACATGTATCTTTGATTCTTATTTATAAGTGTATTATAAAGCACACAGTGTTTTGTTGTTATGTACAATAAAAACATCCGATGATGATAATGATAATATTAGAAGAAGAAGAAGGATGGTGATGATGATGAACGTGTCAAATGAGGACATGTCGTCAGACTGCTCTTCGACACCCATGGTTTTTTTTTTTTCTCTCTTTTTCTTCATTTTACATACTTCTTTTTTTTCTTCTTCTTTTCTTCCTCCTCTTCCTGTGATTGTTGTTGTTGTTATTTTGCTGGTCTTTTTCTTCTTTCTGTTCTTTCCTTTCTCAGTCTCTGAGTTCCTCTCTTTCTTCTGGTTCTTTATCTCCTCTTCAGTCCCCCTCCCCCCACCCCGTCTTCCTCCTCCCCCTTCTTTTCTGTCTTTGTACCGCATGGCACCAGTAGAATCCAAGTGACTGCTGACAACGATTCCTGCTGTGTATGGTCTATGTATGCTGCTCTGTCTTGTGCTTCATGTTGCTCATCATTTAGCCCTCGGCTCTCGGTTTAACTCTCTCCATACGAACGGCGAAAGAGACGACGTTAACAGCGTTCCACCCCAATTACCATCATCAAAATATTGCAAGCAGAAGGCTCTTATACTGAAGAGGTGAATGTTGACAAAGAATACCACAATTCTGACGACGGAAGCTAAAGGTTGGGTCATTAAGACACCCACTGGACATCCGAGGGGTCTGTGTAGAGAAGATAGGACTGGCCGTACTGAGTGAGTTAAACAGTATTTTATTTGGAACATGTCACAATACAACACAGATACCGATGAACAGGACAACAAGAAAATCTTATATAAAGTCCTGTCCTGACACATGTACATACTTAGTTTTGAACAAAACTAAGCTGAGATATAAATAAAGTGAAGAAAATGAATAATAAACGAGTGGTGGAGGAAGAAGTCAATAGAGTGTGAACGAGAAGCATCAACGCTGGGGCACAAGCACAGCAAGACTTAACTTGGCCGACAAACAAAGCGGCGAAGGCCAACCGTCCCGCGAAAAAACTGCCCTCGGCCCTCTCGTCTTTATCTTTTTTTAAACCTTACCTCTTTCATGACCATTAAAACTGATATCTTTTATAGTAGTAGTAGTAGTAGTAGTAGCCACCTTCCCCCCTACCCTTCCCCAACCTCTCCCCTTCCCCTCCCCCGACCCAGCCCACATTACCCATACTTCCTACAGTCCTTGGAGCACAGCACCCCTACCCACCACCTGACGGGAACAGCTGAAGAAGTTGGAAGGTAGGAGAGGGTCGGGGGGAGGGAGGGCGGAGGAGGGAGCGGAGACCGTCTCGGACATCTGCCGAAGACGTCATGTGATCTCCAACCCCACCCCACCCCACCCCACCCCCCCATTCCACCAACCCTCCTCCTCCTCCTCCACCCCCACCCCACCCTCTTATCGGAAAGAAGTCTGCCTTTTTTTTTTTATTCTTGTTTCGTTATTTTGGTGGTTGTGTTTTTCTTGGATACAGGCCGTGGTGGCGGTGGTGTGTTGTTGCGTGGCGGGGTGTGTGCGACATGACCCAGTGGCCAAGGACAAAGACAACACGGGAAGAAGAAGAAGAAGAAGAAGAAGAAGAAGAAGAAAGGGAATACGAAAAAGAAGGCGGACAGAGACAAAGAAAGAAGAAGAAGGAAGGAAAGGAGGAGACAGAACAGCTATGAACAAAGACAGCTGCAGAAGAAGAAGGAGAGAGGAAGAAGAAGAAGGAGGAGGGGGAGGAAGAGAAGAAGGAGAAGGAGGAGGAAGAGGAGGAAGGGGAGGAGGAGGAGGAGAAGGGGGAAGAGAAGAAGAAGGAGGAGAAGGAGGCGGGAGAGAAAAAGAAGAAGAAGAAGAAGGAGGAGGAGGAAGAGAAGAAGAAGGAAGAGGGGGAAGAGAAAAAGAAGAAGGAGGAGGAGGAAGAGAAAAAGAAGAAGGAGGAGGAGGAGGAGGAGGAAGAGAAGAAGAAGGAGGAGGAGGAAGAGAAGAAGAAGAAGGAAGAGGGGGAAGAGAAAAAGAAGAAGGAGGAGGAGGAGGAGGAGGAAGAGAAGAAGAAGGAGGAGGAGGAAGAGAAGAAGAAGAAGGAGGAGGAGGAAGAAGAGAAGGAACAGAAGAAGGAGGAGGAGGAAGAGAAGAAGAAGGAGGAGGAGGAGGAAGAGAAGAAGAAGGAGGAGGAGGAGGAAGAGAAGAAGAAGAAGAAGAAGGACGATGAGGAGGAGGAGGAGAAGGAAGAGAAGAAGAAGGAGAAGGACGAGGAGGAGGAGGAGGAGAAGGAAGAGAAGAAGAAGAAGGACGAGGAGGAGGAGGAGGAGGAGAAGGAAGAGAAGAAGGAGAAGGACGAGGAGGAGGAGGAGGAGGAGGAAGAGAAGAAGAAGGAGGAGGAGGAGGAGGAGGAGGAGGAGGAAGAGAAGAAGAAGGAGAAGGACGAGGAGGAGGAGGAGGAGGAGGAGGAAGAGAAGAAGAGGAAACTGAAGAAGTGGTGGGGTGGGATGGAAGGGGGAGAGGGGGAGGGGAGGGGGCGGGGCAGACACACTGTTCATTCACCCTCGCTTCAAGCGTTTTTTTTTTTTTCTTTCTTTTTTTTTTTATGTCTTTTTAAATCTTTTTATTTCATACGGAAGGAAGACCGATACCTCAGTTCTTCTGTGGTGGCGGCGTCCCTCTCCCTCCCCCCCCCTCTCCCTGCCGCTCCCCCCCCCCCCCCCCCCCCCTTCCCTTCCCCTCCCTCACTCAGCACGCATCCTCTTCCCCCTTTCTTTCTCAAACTTGACCTCGTCCAACCCGTTGTGCTGCAAGGTATTCAGAAGTCCAAGCTCTCTCAGTAGTGACTGAGCGGGGAGAAGAAGGAAGTGGGAGGAGAAGGTGTAGGGGGGGAGGAGAGGGGCGGGGGGGGGGGGGAGAGAGAGAAAACGAGGGGCTGCCGGAAAAGTTAGAAAAGGTGGAAAAGAAGAAGAAAGAAAAAATCTATCTCAATCAATTTTGATAGCCAGCTGGGGGGTGGGTAGGGGGGGGGGGGGGGGGGGGGGGGGGCGGGGTGGAGGGGGGGGAATGGGGGGGGGGGGGGGAGGGCGCGGAAAAGGAACACTGAAGCGAAAAAAGAAAGAAAGGAAGGAAGGAAGAAAGAAAGAAAGAAGGGGAAATATGGACATGAATATACTGTACTTCACAACTTGTTTGGTTGTTTTTAACGTTTTGAATTGGTCGGGAGGTAGGGTGGCCGGGGGTGGGTGGAAGGAGGCAGGGTTATTGGAGCACCAAGGAAAAACAACGGTGCCTTGAATATCTGAGACCCAGTCTCTGAATAGCTGTGACCTTGAAGGCGCGAGCCAGTAGGTCGTTAGACTCAAGTACCTGCTATAGCCCAGGTGGTCGAGCGCCTTCTGACTATAGCTGTAGCTACATAGACTACAGCTCGCATTCTGCTGAGAGTCGTGAGTTCGAATCCAGAATGTGTGCACGTGTGTGTGTGTGTGTGTGTGTGTGTGTGTGTGTGTGTGTGTGTGTGTGTGTGTGTGTGTGTGTGTGTGTGTGTGTGTGTGTGTGTGTGTGTGTGTGTGTGTGTGAGTGTGTGTGTGTGTCAGTGTGTGTGTGTGTGTGTGTGTGGTGTGTGTGTGTGTGTGTGTGTGTGTGTGTGTGGTGTGTGTGTCAGTGTGTGTGTGTGTGTGTGTGTGCAGTACTCACATAGTTTCAGTTTTAAAAAGGCTTAAAGCTGACCATAAATTATGCCACACAACACCGGCAAAGAAAAAAAACAACCCATGTACCATAGGTTGAATGGAATATACTCCAAAATTTCAAAACTTTCAACCCTTGCTATTTCAGAATCACTCACATATAACTATAAATTATGTTTCACTGAAAACCTTTTCCAATGGCTTTTAGAATCGCCAAGGTAGGCCTGTTTTTAAAGGTGGCGATCGATCTGACCCGTCAAAAGGGTTGTCCATGGCAAAATCCTGAGAAAAAAAATCCACTTGACTGTGAATCACACTTGAGGAGGACATCGGGGCAACGGGGGCACGCTCTCTCCACGGGTTGCACAATACAATACAATACAATAGGATATAATGCAATGCAATACAATACAATAGGATATAATGCAATGCAATGCAATACAATACAATAGGATACAATAGGATATAATGCAATGCAATACAATATGATATAATGCAATGCAATACAATTGGATACAATAGGATATAATGCAATGCAATACAATACAATATGATGCAATGCAATGCAATACAATACAGTATGATATAATGCAATGCAATACAATACAATATGATATAATGCAATGCAATACAATACAATATGATATAATGCAATGCAATACAATACAATATGATATAATGCAATGCAATACAATTGGATACAATAGGATATAATGCAATGCAATACAATACAATATGATGCAATGCAATGCAATATGCTATAATGCAATACTATGCAATGCAATACGATATGATATAATACAATGCAACAGAGTACAGTGCAATACAAAAAAAAACACACAATACAATGCAATACAATACGATGCAACAGAGTACAGTACAGTACAGTGCAATGCAATGCAATGCAATACAATGCAACGCAATACAATACAATGCAGTGCAACACACGGTGGTTCTGTCCTCCAGTCTTCACACAAGCTGTCCACAGGGACCCAGCAACGTCCGACCAGTGCCGTTGTGTAGGGATTGTGTTGGAGCCTGCATGCCAACGTCATTGTCCTGTCACAGATGATGATTAGTGGGTGTGGGTGTTGGGGGGGGGGGGGGGGGGGGGGGGACATGTTTTTGTTGTTGTTATTGTTGATCCCTGCAAGATGCATGACGTTACATCAGAACAGAAGGGTTCATAAAGTGGGTTTATAATCTTCTGTTATCAGCGGGGATTCTGTGTTTAAAAAAAAAAAAAAAAAAAAAAAAGTTTTTCAGTCCTGATAGAGTGGACTGAAGGGGGGGGGGGGAGTATTACAGGTGAGTGGTGGTGGTGGTGGGTGACGTCACTTTCACGGTGTCCTCTTCACGTGCAGCTCATGTTGCGGCATTATCATGACCCTGTAGGCCTTGGGCTTCACACGGTGTGAGACTGCACGGGGAGTCATGACCATCCTGCTGGTGGTTTTCCCTGCAGGTCCAGCTGTCCGCGTGACGTCCACGGGTGAAGGGGAGGGACCATCATTTCTATGGCGTGATCCTGACAGCGAGTCGTACAACAGCGGACGTCCAGGTGGTGACTGGAAGACTCTGTACCCATAGGGTGTGGATGGACAGCCCCTTTGGTAAGGCCCGTACCCTGGATTGTGTGGAGGAGAGGGGATTTACCTCCTGCTGCACGTGCTGAGAACATCCGCGTGTGGGATTACCACGCCTTGGCTGCCCCGTGTCTGTCATGATTAATAAAAGATAATAATAATTAAAAAAAGGTATATAAAAAAAATAATTTGCTCTGAGGTCTGATCCGGCGACGGCTGGTGACGCTTTCCTTTCTTTCTTTGTACACAGTGGACACAGTGGTCACAGTGTTGGACCTTCAGTATGAGAGTCCGGAGTTTGAATCCCGGTATCGGCGACTGGTGAGTTAAGCGTGGAGATTTTTTTTCAGTGTCCAAGGTCAACGTACGTGCAGTGCAGACCTGCTTGTGCCTTAAACACCGTATGTGTGTACACTTCTACACTCTCTTCGTGACTTGGAAAAGGCATTTGACACCGTCAGCAGGGAGGGTCCGTGGGGCACCCTGGACTGCCCACGCTTGGCTGCCCACCACAGTGTGTCCACACCATCCCATCATTACATGATGGCTCGCACAGTGGGAAACGGCGATGAGTCGATTCCATTCCTTGTCTCTAACGGCGTCAAGCAGGGTTGTGTGCTGGTTCCCCCCTCTTCAACCCTCTCCCAGTCCTCTTCGCATGTGATGGCCGTTTCTTTGACTTGCGAAGTCTACAGGCAAAACCCAAAGTCCTGGAGGCCACAGTGAGGGACCCCCTGCCTGTGGATGACTGATCTTGAGGCACTGAATGAACCAGACCTGCAGGAACGTACCAGCTGCCTTTCAGCAGTGAAGGCCTTTGGACTGAGCACCAGCCTGCAGAAAACACGTGATGCCCCAGCCTGCACCAGGACTCGCCCCTCCAGAGCCTCAAAGCGGAAGAGAGAGCACAACTCTGAACAATGTCAATAATTTCACGTACCCGTGAAACTGGCTTTTATCAACTTACAGCATGGACCAAGAAGTCTCCTCCAGACAACTTACAGCATGGACGAAGAAACCCTACCATCTACCGCCTTCGCACAGGACACTGCAGCCTCCGAGCACACCTGAAGAGGATTGGAGTGGCAGCCACATCCCTATGTGATTGCGGCCAGGCTGACCAGACCCCATCCCATATTCTCCAAGACTGCCCCCTGTATAAGAAGATGCGGCAGCAGTCCTGGCCTGGGGGTGCTGACCTCAACACCAAGCTCTGGGGGACGGCAGCCGATCTTCACCGGACGTCCGAGTTTGTGGCATCCCTCGGACTTCGACCCTGACTGCGTAGCTGTCGAACGCAAAGAAGAAGAAGAAGAAACCTCAGACAACAAATGCATATGCCTCCTTTGGCAGACTGTGGACACAGTGTGAAATCGGACATGGCTTCCTGGGTACTCGTAAGCACGAGTGAACGTGGGAGTTGTAGCCCATGAACGGAAAAAGAAAAAAAACCCATTTCAATTACATTTTTAACAGAATCAAACCAAGCATTTGCCTGACGTTCGATTCACGAACCAAGTGATGATATTTCCTCCTTCTCTACAGTACACGGCAGAAATCAATTAGGATCCAACTCAGAAAAAAGGGGGGGACGTATAAAAGAGCGAAAATCCCCAAAAGAATGTACCCGCACATGACCTGAATGTCTGAGGCCGGCCATTCCATGACACCAAGCGGGCGCCGTGTAGGATTCATTATGTGAAATCGACAGGAGCAGTGAGGTGAAAGGTGGGCAGGTAGGGGATTGCCTCGTGGCGACAGAGGGAAGTGTGTTCCATTCACTCCTCCTTGCCGGACTGGGTACAGCTGTGACACACCATTGTGCAAACCTCTGCCTGTCAGAGGCTGTCTTCAGAGCACGGGGCGGAGTGAATGCCTTGTGCTGTTTATTAAACCTGTTGTGACGAAAAGTAGCACAGCACAGCACAGCACAGCACAGCACAGCACAGCACAGCACAACACAGCACAACACAACACAACACAACACAACACAACGCAACGCAACACAACACAACACAACACATCCTAAGGGATGGGAAAAGCCAACCCCCACCCTTCACCCAGCAGGAGCCAGCCTCCACCCTCCATCCTCCACCTCCACCCTCCACCCAGCAGCAGCAAAACCAGCGCCATAGGACTGAAAGTCCATTCTAACGCCATGACCACCAACAGCCGTTCAGCTGTGACCGACGACCTGCTGTCACTGGCCCTGCACAAACCGGACTGAAGCGGAATTTGTTGAATGTGCCGTCACACGTAGTGGTGATTGTAGACAGTTTGTTAACTCACTCAGTACGGCCAGTCCTCTCTTCTCCTCTACACAGACCCCTCGGATGTCCAGTGGGTGTCTGAATAACCCAACCTTTAGCTTCCGTCGTCAGAATTGTGGTATCTTTGTCAACATTCACCTCTTCAGTGTAAGAGCCTTCCGCTTGCAATATTTTGATGGTGGTAATTGGGGTGAAACGCTGTTAACGTCGTCTCTTTCGCCGTTCGTATGGAGAGAGTTAACGTGTTAATTTTCACATTTGAATGTTATCGTTTAAAACGTGGGAGGGAGGGGGCGTGGGGGGGGTGGGGGGGGGTGGGGGGGGGCGAGGGGGTTGAGTGGTGGGTGAGTTGGGGGAAACTGGGTGGAAGGAGGGTGGAGCAAGGAACACGCAGGAAGTGGGACTCCACGGACTGTGTGCATTGTCAGGCGTGGACAACACAAGCCAGTGCGTGCCTGGTGAGTGCACCACTTTGTGCAGACTGCAGGGCAGAAGGGGGAAGGGGCAGGTTTGTACTTGGGTGTGCAAAATCATCATCATTATTATTATTATCATTATTATTATCATTATCAGTAGTAGTAGTAGCATCATTATTATAAGTATTATTCTTGTTGATGTTGTTGTCATCGTCTTCATCAACATCATCCTTTTTACCTGAACGTTTTCCAGTGACTCATGTCTGTCTTCTCCATCCATCTCGCTCTGTTTGAACAGGTACATCATCTGTTGCTCTGCAATAACCACCACCCCCTCCCCTCTCCACCCCGTGTAGCGGTGTAAACCAGGGCCGAGAGGTGAGGATCAAGGTATACCTGTCCCGAAAGGGGGTACAATGCAATGCAATACAACGGACTACAATGCAATGCAATACAACGGACTACAATGCAATGCAATACAACGGACTACAATGCAATGCAATACAACGGACTACAATGCAATACAACGGACTACAATGCAATGCAATGCAATACAACGGACTGCAATGCAATACAATACAATGGACTACAATGCAATGCAATACAACGGACTGCAATGCAATGCAATACAACGGACTGCAATGCAATGCAATACAATACAACGGACTACAATGCAATACAATACAATGCAATGCAATAAAACGGACTGCAATGCAATACAACGGACTACAATGCAATGCAATGCAACGGACAATGCAATACAACGGACTACAATGCAATGCAATGCAACGGACAATGCAATGCAATACAACGGACTATATTACAATGCAATGCAATACAACGGACTATATTACAATGCAATGCAATACAACGGACTACAATGTAATGCAATGCAATACAACGGACTACAATACAATGCAATGCAATACAGTACAAAAACAATGCAATACAAAAACAATGCAATACAATTCAATTCAATGCAATGCAATAAAATACAATGTACTACAATACAATACAATGCAACGCAATGCAACGCAACGCGATACAATACAACACAACGCAATTCAATATAATACAAACACATTTTCCGTGGCATTAAGTTTTCTGTCAGTGAATGGTCGCTTCCTTTTCATCGCTGCCCTGCCTCCCTGCCCAGTCTGTACTGTCCATGTCAAGGGCAGTGAACTCTGGGGGGAGGGAGGGGAGGGGGGAGGAGGAAGAAAGAAAGAAAGAGGGAAAAAGAAGAAACTGATTTGATGGTAATGACACTCTCACACTATGCGAAACGTTATTGACAAGAGCTCACCGAAGTGACGGGGCTGGAGTAAAAAAGGTGGTGGGTGGGGAGGGGGGGAAGGGAGGACTTTGTGTGTGTGTGTGTGTGTGTGTGTGTGTGTGTACCACACAATGCTTGTTTGTGTTACAACAACCCCATTTCCTTTGCCCAGCCTGCCCTCTCGTGTGGCCACCACCAGTGAGTCCATTGACAAGGATTAATTGGCCGTGTCCACCTGCCTGCCTTCCCTGACCTCACCTCTTTGCTGACCAGTGTAGCGTGACCAATGGACAGGTAGCACGCAGCAAGCCAGGCCAGGGGGGAGGGGGGAAGGGGGGGTAGGGGAGGTGGAGAGCAGGGGATACAGTGGAGGGATGTGGAGGTGATGAACTTTAGTCTGTCTCGTGTCAGTCGGCAGTCGGCGGAATATTACACACACACACACACACACACACACACACACACACGCCACACACACACACACACACACACACACAGACAGACAGACAGAAGAGGGTGGAGAGGGGAAGGCGATGCTGGGATGGTGAAGGGGGTGTGGACAGGGTTGGACACAGAAAAAAGAGACAGACAGACAGACAGACAGACAGGCAGGCAGACAGGCAGGCAGAAACAGAATAAGGGAGATTCATGTCGGACCCATGTTGCATTAGTCCGTGAATCTGTAATGATGTTGTTGTTGTTGTTGTTGTTGTTACAGGTGAATCAAACCGTAAGTCGTGTTCCACGGATCACTGTCATCAACATGTGGTGCTGTCACCAGTTTCCAGCCTGCATGCTGGGTTAACTGACCCAGGTTAGAGGCTGTAACTGACCCAGGTTAGAGGCTGTAACTGACCCAGGTTAGAGGCTGGAACTGACCCAGGTTAAAGGCTGGAACTGACCCAGGTTAGAGGCTGTAACTGACCCAGGTTAGAGGCTGTGAGTTTTGTAACTGACCCAGGTTAGAGACTGGAACTGACCCAGGTTAAAGGCTGGAACTGACCCAGGTTAAAGTCTGTAACTGACCTAGATTAAAGTCTGTAACTGACCCAGGTTAAAGGCTAAAACTGACCCAGGTTAGAGACTGGAACTGACCCAGGTTAAAGGCTGGAACTGACCCAGGTTAAAGTCTGTAACTGACCCAGGTTAGAGGCTGTAACTGAAACGGGTTAGAGGCTGTAACTGACCCAGGTTAAAGGCTGTAACTGAAACGGGTTAGAGGCTGTAACTGACCCAGGTTAAAGGCTGTAACTGACCCGGGTTAAAGGCTGTAACTGACCCAGGTTAAAGGGTGCGACTGACCCAGGTTAAAGGCTGTAACTGACCCAGGTTAAAGGCTGTAACTGACCCGGGTTAAAGGCTGTAACTGACCCAGGTTAAAGGGTGCGACTGACCCAGGTTAAAGGCTGTAACAGACCCGGGTTAAAGGCTGTAACTGACCCGGTTTAAAGGCTGTAACTGACCCGGTTTAAAGTCTGTAACTGACCCAGGTTAAAGGCTAAAACTGGCCCAGGTTAAAGGCTAAAACTGGCCCAAGCTAAAGGCTAAAACCGACCCGTAACTGGCCCAATTTAAAGGTTAGAACTCAACCCGCTTTCAGTTCAGAAATCCCCCCATTTTAAAGGTTACAGCTGATTCAGAGGCCAGAACTGACCCATTTCACAGGGTGACCCAGTTCCAACCCGGAATGGGGGTTAAACATGACCCAGTTTGAAGCTTACAAAGACCTCTCGAACTACATGGGGGTGGGATGTTGATTCATTGTGGGGGCGATGGTGGTAGTAGAGCTTTTTCTTTATCTTTTTTTGTACCACCACTGAACTGTTATTGTTAATAATCGGTGGAGCTCAACTTTAGAAAGGGCGCGACAGTTCCGAGCGTGATGCTTACACTTCAGACCCCGAATCCCCCGGAGGCAAACATGTTCGCTTCAAAGAAAGGTTGGTGTTGAACAAACATGCCAAAAACGTGCAATAGAAACGTGCAATAAAAAAAAGCTTGAAGGCATGCAGGCCGACCTTCCAAGCAGTTCCTATTGACTGACTGGAGTTCTTATTTCTTCACATGGACCTCGCGGTCGACATCCACGTCAAACAGAATGGAGCCAGGCTTCTGCAAGCCTTTCCAAACTGTTCTTTCAAAACAGAAAAACACACAGTCTCATGGTGTCTAAAAAAAAAAATTAAAAAAAAGGGGGGGGGGGGGGGGGGGGGGGGGGGGGGGGGGGGGGGGGGGGGGGGGGGGGGGGGGGGGGGGGGGGGGTTAGTTTAAAATAAGTAGAAGAAAAAGAGGAAAACGCGGCGGTATTTGATGCTGAACAAATATACAGGTGAAAAAACGTAAGTCGTTAAGATACGTTCAAGTGGTGTGTCCCAGTTATCCAAGCGCTGCTGCTGTGTGTATGACCCAGTTAAAGGCTGTACTTGACCTGTGTTGAGTGTAAACTGACTAGCTGAACTACGTTGGCTGAACTGCGTGTTATAAGCGTACCTGACCGGTAGAGGCTGTATGCGTTTAGAGCTGACTGCCAGGTTGGTTGCTGTCGTTTATAACTGACGTTGGCTGAATGCGTGTTAGGTGTTAACTGACCATTAGAGGTGTTGCTGTTAAAGGTGTAACTGACTTGCAGTGTTAGGCTGTGTGAGTTAGAGGCTTGTAACGAAACAGTTTGTGTGGTTTTAAGACTGACTGCAGGTTAAAGTCTGTATGACGGTTTAAAGGCGTGACTGACCAGTGTAAAGGGTTGCTGTCTAGGTAAAGCTGTAACTGACCGTTGTGCTGTAAGTGAAGTTAAAGGCTGACCTGACGGTGAGTCTGTACTGGGTTTAAGTGTAACTGCCCGTTGGCTGTGTTAATGGTTTTAAGCTACTTGCCAGTTTAAGTTATAACTGAACGTTAAAGGCTGTTGCGTGTTAAGACTATTGCTGTCAGTTGTGTGTTGATACCACTTGTTAATGTACTGCCGGTTGTGATAACTGCCCGTTAAGGCTGTATGCCTAGTTAGTATAACTACTTGTGTGTTACTGATGTTATAACTAAACTGACGTGATGGCAATGTTTAAGTTACACTGCGCTTTGTTGCCCTGTTTAATAGGTTACTAGCTGTGTTTTAGTTAATAACCCCACATTTTAGGTTAGCTGTCCTGATGCAAACTACCATTTATAGTGACCTTAACGTGATGTATAAACATACTCGTTTTGTGTTAAAAGACTACAACTGCTGGGTGGTGTTGATATGTGGGGATGTTAGTAAGCTTTCTGTATTGTGTGTTTTGTAACTGAACTTGCTTGTATGTGTTTAATAACGTAGCTAACTGTGAGGCTGTGAGTTAGTGAAGCTACTTGCTCGATGTGTGTTATAACTTTCTCTCAGAGGTTGTGTTATACACATGACAATCGTGCATGAGTGTAATAAAAGCTTGAAGGATTGGGCGACCTTCAAATCTACTTACTGATGATGTGTTTATATCTACTTGACTCGTGTTGTCGTATAACACTCTACGATGGGAGCTTTAACTACTTGCTGTATGTTGTTTAAAATAAAACTACTACATGTATGGTGTTATAATATAAATGTTGATTTAAATAAGGGGCGGGTGGGTATTTAAAGTGATTAAAAATACTGCGTTGTTGTGTGTAACACTATACAGGTTAATTTATAAATATGAACGTGTCAGTTTGGTGGTTCCAGTACACAAGCAGCTGCTGTGTTGTGTTTATAACTACTTGCTGTGTTGTGTTTATAACTACTTGCTGTGTTGTGTTTTTAACTACTTGCTGTGTTGTTGTGTTTATAACTACTTGCTGTGTTGTGTTTATAACTACTTGCTGTGTTGTGTTTATAACTACTTGCTGTGTTGTGTTTATAACTACTTGCTGTGTTGTGTTTTTAACTACTTGCTGTGTTGTTGTGTTTTTAACTACTTGCTGTGTTGTTGTGTTTATAACTACTTGCTGTGTTGTGTTTTTAACTACTTGCTGTGTTGTTGTGTTTATAACTACTTGCTGTGTTGTTGTGTTTATAACTACTTGCTGTGTTGTGTTTTTAACTACTTGCTGTGTTGTTGTGTTTATAACTACTTGCTGTGTTGTTGTGTTTATAACTACTTGCTGTGTTGTGTTTTTAACTACTTGCTGTGTTGTGTTTTTAACTACTTGCTGTGTTGTTGTGTTTATAACTACTTGCTGTGTTGTTGTGTTTATAACTACTTGCTGTGTTGTGTTTTTAACTACTTGCTGTGTTGTTGTGTTTATAACTACTTGCTGTGTTGTTGTGTTTTTAACTACTTGCTGTTTTGTTGTGTTTATAACTACTTGCTGTGTTGTTGTGTTTTTAACTACTTGTTGTTTTGTTGTGTTTTTAACTACTTGCTGCTCCCCACTCTTCTCTCCCCACTCCTCTCTCTCCCCACTCCTCTCTCCCCACTCCTCTCTCCCCACTCCTCTCTCTCCCCACTCCTCTCTCCCCACTCCTCTCTCTCCCCACTCCTCTCTCCCCACTCCTCTCTCTCCCCACTCCTCTCTCTCCCCACTCCTCTCTCTCCCCACTCCTCTCACCCCACTCCTCTTTCTCCCCACTCCTCTCACCCCACTCCTCTCTCTCCCCACTCCCCTCTCCCCACTCCCTTCTCCCCACTCCTCTCTCTCCCCACTCCTCTCTCTCCCCACTCCTCTCACCCCACTCCCCTCTCCCCACTCCTCTCTCTCCCCACTCCCCTCTCCCCACTCCCTTCTCCCCACTCCTCTCTCTCCCCACTCCTCTCTCTCCCAACTCTTCTCTCTCCCCACTCCTCTCTCTCCCCACTCCCTTCTCCCCACTCCTCTCTCTCCCCACTCCTCTCTCTCCCCACTCCTCTCTCTCCCCACTCCCTCTCCTCTCTCCCCACTCTTCTCTCTCCCCACTCTTCTCTCTCCCCACTCCTCTCTCTCCCCCACTTCCCCTCTCCCCACTCCTCTCTCTCCCCTCTCTCCTCTCACCCCACTCTCTCTCTCTCCCCACTCCTCTCTCTCCCCACGTCTCTCCCCACTCCTCTCTCACCCCACTCCTCTCTCTCCCCACTCCTCTCTCTCCCCACTCCCCTCTCCCCACTCCCCTCTCTCCCCACTCCCCCTCTCCCCACTCCTCTCTCTCCCCACTCCTCTCTCCCCACTCCTCTCCCACTTCTCTCCCCACTCCTCTCTCACCCCACTCCTCTCTCTCCCCTACTCCCCCTCTCCCCCCACTCCTCTCTCTCCCACTCCCCTCTCCCCACTCCTCTCTCTCCCCACGTCCTCTCACCCCACTCCTCTCTCCCCACTCCTCTCTCTCCCCACTCCTCTCTCACCCCACTCCTCTCTCTCCCCACTCCTCTCTCTCCCCACTCCCCTCTCCCCACTCCTCTCTCTCCCCACTCCCCTCTCCCCACTCCTCTCACCCCACTCCTCTCTCTCCCCACTCCTCTCTCTCCCCACTCCCCTCTCCCCACTCCTCTCTCTCCCCACTTCTCTCCCCACTCCTCTCTCACCCCACTCCTCTCTCTCCCCACTCCTCTCTCACCCCACTCCTCTCTCTCCCCACTCCTCTCTCTCCCCACTCCTCTCTCTCCACTCCTCTCACCCCACTCCTCTCTCTCCCCACTCCCCTCTCCCCACTCCTCTCTCTCCCCACTCCTCTCACCCCACTCCTCTCTCCCCACTCTTCTCTCCCCACTCCTCTCTCTCCCCACTCCTCTCACCCCACTCCTCTCTCTCCCCACTCCTCTCTCTCCCCACTCCTCTCTCTCCCCACTCCCCTCTCCCCACTCCTCTCTCTCCCCCACTCCTCTCACCCCACTCCTCTCTCTCCCCACTCCTCTCTCCCCACTCCTCTCTCTCCCCACTCCTCTCACCCCACTCCTCTCTCTCCCCACTCCTCTCTCTCCCCACTTCTCTCCCCACTCCTCTCTCACCCCACTTCTCTCTCACCCCACTCCTCTCTCACCCCACTCCTCTCTCACCCCACTTCTCTCTCTCCCCACTCCTCTCTCTCCCCACTCCCCTCTCCCCACTTCTCTCTCACCCCACTCCTCTCTCACCCCCACTCCCCTCTCCCCACTCCTATCTCTCCCCACTCCTCTCACCCCACTCCTCTCTCTCCCCACTCCTCTCTCTCCCCACTCCTCTCTCTCCCCACTCCTCTCACCCCACTCCTCTCTCTCCCCACTCCTCTCTCTCCCCACTCCTCTCTCTCCCCACTCCTCTCACCCCACTCCTCTCTCTCCCCACTCCTCTCTCTCCCCACTCCTCTCTCACCCCACTCCTCTCTCTCCCCACTCCCTTCTCCCCATTCCTCTCTCTCCCCACTCCTCTCACCCCACTCCTCTCTCTCCCCACTCCCCTCTCCCCACTCCTCTCACCCCACTCCTCTCTCTCCCCACTCCCCTCTCCCCACTCCCCTCTCCCCACTCCCTTCTCCCCACTCCTCTCTCTCCCCACTCCTCTCACCCCACTCCTCTCTCTCCCCACTCCTCTCACCCCACTCCTCTCTCTCCCCACTCCCCTCTCCCCACTCCCTTCTCCCCACTCCTCTCTCCCCACTCCTCTCTCTCCCCACTCCTCTCTCTCCCCACTCCTCTCTCTCCCCACTTCTCTCCCCACTCCTCTCTCACCCCACTCCTCTCTCTCCCCACTCCTCTCTCTCCCCACTTCTCTCCCCACTCCTCTCTCTCCCCACTCCTCTCTCCCCACTCCTCTCTCTCCCCACTCCTCTCTCTCCCCACTTCTCTCCCCACTCCTCTCTCACCCCACTCCCTTCTCCCCACTCCTCTCTCCCCACTCCTCTCTCTCCCCACTCCTCTCTCCCCACTCCTCTCTCTCCCCACTCCTCTCTCTCCCCACTCCTCTCTCTCCCCACTTCTCTCCCCACTCCTCTCTCACCCCACTCCCTTCTCCCCACTCCTCTCTCCCCACTCCTCTCTCTCTCCCCCACTCCTCTCTCCCCACTCCTCTCTCTCCCCACTCCTCTCTCCCCACTCCTCTCTCTCCCCACTCCTCTCTCTCCCCACTCCTCTCTCTCCCCACTCCTCTCTCACCCCACTCCTCTCTCTCCCCACTCTTCTCTCTCCCCACTCCTCTCTCTCCCCACTCTTCTCTCTCTCCCCACTCCTCTCTCTCCCCACTCCTCTCTCACCCCACTCCCCTCTCCCCACTCCTCTCTCTCCCCACTCCTCTCACCCCACTCCTCTCTCTCCCCACTCCCCTCTCCCCACTCCTCTCTCTCCCCACTCCTCTCTCTCCCCACTCCCCTCTCCCCACTCCTCTCTCTCCCCACTCCTCTCACCCCACTCCTCTCCCCACTCCTCTCTCTCCCCACTCCTCTCTCTCTCCCCACTCCTCTCTCTCCCCACTCCTCTCTCCACTCCTCTCCCCCCCACTCCTCTCTCTCTCCCCACTCCTCTCTCTCCCCACTCCTCTCTCTCCCCACTCCTCTCTCCCCACTCTTCTCTCTCCCCACTCCTCTCACCCCACTCCTCTCTCTCCCCACTCCCCCTCTCTCCCCACTCCTCTCTCTCCCCACTCCTCTCACCCCACTCCTCTCCCCACTCCTCTCTCTCCCCACTCCTCTCTCTCTCCCCACTCCTCTCTCTCCCCACTCCTCTCTCTCCACTCCTCTCCCCCACTCCTCTCTCTCTCCCACTCCTCTCTCTCTCCACTCCTCTCTCTCCCCACTCCTCTCTCCCCACTCCTCTCTCTCTCCCCACTCCTCTCCCCCCACTCCTCTCTCTCCCCACTCCTCTCTCACCCCACTCCTCTCTCTCCCCACTCTTCTCTCTCCCCACTCCTCTCTCTCCCCACTCTTCTCTCTCTCCCCACTCCTCTCTCTCCCCACTCCTCTCTCACCCCACTCCCCTCTCCCCACTCCTCTCTCTCCCCACTCCTCTCACCCCACTCCTCTCTCTCCCCACTCCCCTCTCCCCACTCCTCTCTCTCCCCACTCCTCTCTCTCCCCACTCCCCTCTCCCTCTCCTCTCTCTCCCCTCTCTCCCCACTCCTCTCCCCACTCCTCTCTCTCCCATCCTCTCTCTCTCCCCACTCCTCTCTCCCCCCTCTCCTCACTCCTCTCCCCCACTCCTCTCTCTCCCCACTCCTCTCTCTCCCACTCTCCTCCCACTCCTCTCTCTCCCCACTCCTCTCCCCTCCTCTCTCTCCCCACTCCCCTCTCTCCCCACTCCTCTCCTCCCCACTCCTCTCCCCCACTCTCTCCCCCACTCCTCTCTCTCCCACTCCTCTCTCTCTCCCCATCCCTCTCCCACTCCTCTCCTCCAATCCTCTCTCCCCACTCCTCCTCTCTCCCCCTCCTCTCTCTCCTCCACTCCTCTCTCTCCCCACTCCTCTCTCCCCTCTCCTCTCTCCCCCACTCTCTCCTCCCCACTCCTCTCTCCCCACTCTCTCTCTCTCCCACTCTCTCTCTCCCCACCTCTCTCTCTCCCACTCCCTCTCCTCTCTCCCCCACTCCTCTCTCTCTCCCCACTCCTCTCTCTCCCCACTCCTCTCTCTCCCTCTCTCCCCCACTCCTCTCTCTCCCCACTCCTCTCTCTCCCCACTCCTCTCTCTCTCCACTCCTCTCTCCCCACTCCTCTCTCCCCACTCCTCTCTCTCCCACTCCTCTCTCCCCTCTCTCTCTCTCCCCACTCCTCTCTCTCCCCACTCCTCTCTCCCCACTCCTCTCTCTCCCTACTCTTCTCTCCCCACTCCTCTCTCCCCACTCCTCTCTCTCCCCACTCCTCTCTCCCCACTCCTCTCTCTCCCCACTCCTCTCTCTCCCCACTCCTCTCCCCCCACTCCTCTCTCCCCCCACTCCTCTCTCCCCCCACTCCTCTCTCCCCCCACTCCTCTCTCTCCCCACTCCTCTCTCCCCACTCCTCTCTCTCCCCTCACTCCTCTCTCTCTCCACTCCTCTCTCTCCCCACTCCTCTCTCTCCCCTCTCCTCTCTCTCCCCACTCCTCTCTCTCCACTCCTCTCTCTCCCCACTCCTCTCTCCCCCTACTCCTCTCTCTCCCCTCACTCCTCTCTCTCCCCACTCCTCTCTCTCCCCACTCCTCTCTCTCCACTCCTCTCTCTCCCCTCTCCTCTCTCTCCCCTCTCCTCTCTCTCCACTCCTCTCTCTCCCCACTCCTCTCTCCCCACTCCTCTCTCTCCCTACTTCTCTCTCCCCATTCCTCTCTCTCCCCACTCCTCTCTCCCCACTCCTCTCTCTCCCGACTCCACTCTCCCCACTCCCTGCACAACGAACCATCACCCTGTCCACGTCAAGACCCCAGCACCCTGCAGCGTGGCCGTTAGGGACGTCAACCACCTGGTCGTCACACTCAACCACTCCCAATGTTTGCAGGCCTGTCGCGTGTAGCCAGTAGCTAACTCTCCATAATAAGCGGCTCTGTGAGTGACCGTTGGGCCACGCCCTGACCCCTCCCCTCCACCCACCCCCTACCTGTCAGGTGGCCAATCGTGTGGTCAATCAGACCTACACTCCCTCATTGATTACACCTCGCCACACACTGCACAGCTAGTGGTGGCCACACACGTGTCATTAAGTGGCGGCCACACACGTGTCATTATTTGGCGGCTCTCCCTTCCACCTCGCTGCGCTGGTTACTGCTGCAGGGACAGCTCACAGTGACCAATGGGGTATGGCCGTCATGGAGCCTGTTGACTGGCCGAGGTATGGCCGTCATGAAGCCTGTTGACTGGCCGAGGTTTGGCCGTCATGAAGCCTGTTGACTGGCCGAGGTATGGCCGTCATTAATGTTGTTGACAGGCTAAAGTTATGGCCGTCATTAATGTTGTTGACTGGCTAAAGGTATGGCCGTCATTAATGTTGTTGACTGGCTAAAGGTATGGCCGTCATTAATGTTGTTGACTGGCTAAAGGTATGGCCGTCATTAATGTTGTTGACTGGCTAAAGGTATGGCCGTCATTAATGTTGTTGACAGGCTAAAGTTATGGCCGTATTTAATGTTGTTGACTGGCGAAAGGTATGGCCGTCATTAATGTTGTTGACAGGCTAAAGGTATGGCCATCATTAATGTTGTTGACTGGCCGACTGAAGTTCATTTTCTTATCAAATGTTGTATATATGATTAATCAAGAGAACTGTATATATCTAAACATCATAAAAATAGTAACACAGCACCAATTCCCTTTTTGTTACAAAATGAATACAGATGTGGAATCATAAGAGATTTGGCCATGTTTATCTACGATGTTTTCCGCTCCAGAGAGGAACTGATGTGAAGTTAAAACTTATAAAATCAAAGTGCACGGCTGAGCAATATGTCTACTTTTTTTCTTTCAGTTCTGTTGAATCTGGATTTTCCTCAGTTTTTCAAATCGTTATCTTAGTTCGTGTTCTCATGGACAGGCTGGTGGCCTTTGCAATAAACTTCTGTATTCCTGCAATCTCTCTCTCTGTCTCTGTCTCTGTCTCTGTCTCTCTCTCTCTCTCTCTCTCTCTCTCTCTCTCTCTCTATATATATATATATATATATATATATATATATAAGATAAGATAAGAATAACTTTATTATCTCCAACTGGAGAAATTTGGTCAGGTGCATTATCACAACATAGACAAGTAAACAACATGGGGACCATAACTGTAAAAGTCAACAACAGTTTTTACGAATATTACGAAGATACAAATGTAAAAAATATCACATACATCGTTTCATACATACATCCACACACTGCAGGTAATAACTAGTATTCTTAATGCAAAAACAGGAAGAATTAAGAAACATTATTTGAATATAATTATAAACATAGCCTACTATACTGCACATTGATTATAATAGACAGATAAGATAAGAATAAAGATGAATTGCGGAAAATCACAACCAGATAATCAGCACACACCCGCACCCCCCCCCCCCCACCCCACACACGCGGATTACTTGCATATATATATGTGGTAAACAGAACTGGGTATTCTACATCAAGAAAACACTAACGGAACATGGATGCGGTCTGGTCTGGATGTGCCAAGGAGTAGGGCTCGAGAGCAGCTTTGTATCTGAATTTAAAGATAGACTTATAGCATGTTAGAAACAAAACTGGCACGGAGAAATAGAGAGCAATGATGGGTATAAATGGTTCTATTCATTTAAATCAATTTTTCAAACGGAGAAATATATCAAGATCTTAACAAACAAGTGGCATATAATCTGTTTTGCGAGGCTCAGATTGAGAGCGCTTGGACTGAATGCCAACAGAAGATGGTTCGATTCAGTCGTAGCAACATTCCCTTGCCCAATGTGTGGCGAAAGCCCAGAAGATGAAAACCATTTTATATTAAACTGCAAAAGATACGAAGAATTGCGAAAAAAAAACTGTGCCCTTTTCAATACAGCTCCAGTGCAGAGAAAAGATTTGTTCGTCATACTGATGACAGAAAATGAAGATATGATACTCTCACTAGCAAAATATGTATCCGAGGCAGTAAATATACGTAAAACGTCTACTGTCGGTCCAAATACTCATTAATCAATTATAAACTTAGTATGGGTTCTATGAGGGGAAAAAAAGGCATAGACAAAAGGAAGGGTCACAATAATTTTGGATGGTCAATTTCGACAATGTATTTTTCTGTGTTATATGTTTTATATGTACTTTGTTAAGTGTTCGTATTGGTATGATGTGTGTCGGTGTCACATGCTTAAATAATTATTATCCGGATTATATGTTCTTTGTTTCCTTTGTACTGTTCAAACCTTGGAGACGAACGACTTGAATCTAATTAGTCAAGGAAATACAAGTGGAGGGGTGTGGGGGTGGGGGTAAATATTATGGTAAAAAAATTGCAAAGAAATATAACACTTTCAACATGACCACACACACACACACACACACACACACACACACACACACACACACACACACACACACAGAGAGAGAGAGAACACAATGAGTATTGACCCAAAAGTGACCGTCCGTATAAATGACGGGGTGGGGGTAAATATTATGGTAAAAAAAAAAATTGCAAAGAAATATAACACTCTCAACATGACCACACACACACACACACACACACACACACACACACACACACACACACAGAGAGAACACAATGACTGAGTATTGACCCAAAAGTGACCGTCCGTATAAATGACCCTGTGAAGACATCTGTAAAATATTTTCTTGTCCGGTTCTTCTATAACTTCTATATTGTGAGACGTTTGAAACAGAAACACTGTGTAACAGATGACCCTGACCCCCCCACACCCCCTCCCCTCAAATGACCCCCTGTGGAGGGGTAGAAGGAGGAGGTGGACGACCTTGGCCCATGCTACACACATCCTTGCTGCTGAAGGCGGTGAACAAGAAGCTGGGGTTGTGTGGTGGTGATAAGGGCGGTCCGCTCCCTGCCTGAACTATTGATTTCTCTGTCCACCTCTTGTCCACGCCAACGTAATCTGTGTCGCCACCAGGGCTGGCTAGCTACTAGCTGGCCCTAGCCACCAGGTCGTCAGCGTCCTCCACAGTTGGTTCAAGTATTGATTTTTGTCCCCCAACTCTCCGTCACCCCCACCCCACCTCCTTTGTAACCTTTCTTCTTTATTTTTTTCTCCTCCTCCCCTCCCCCCCACCTCCCCGGCCCCCTCCCCTCTCCTCAGTAACTGCACACACCGTCCCTGAGCAGTTTTTATGGTGGCAGCAAAGGATCTGTCAGTCTCCAGGGAGGGCCCTTTGTTGTACCTGGAGGGGGGTCTTCCCTTTCAACTTGCAACACTGACACTGACGCACATACCCACACACGTGCATGCGCGCGCACGCACACACACGAACATAGTGCACACGCGCACACGTCCATACACATACAAACACACACTCTGTCTGTCTGTCTGTCTGTCCGTCTGTCTGTCTGTCTGTATCTCTCTCTAATTCTCTCTCTCTCTCTCTCTCTCTCACACACACACACACACACACACACACCTCATTCAGAGTGTCAGTACCTCATTATCAACAAGAAGAAAACAACACTTTAGTCCCTTTTTTATTTTTTATAAGTGTCCCCATTGATAAAAAAAAAAAAAAAAAAATTAAGCACGTGACCTTCGAGAGTGAAACCTCAGTCTTGGCTTCCTTCTAGTGTCATCCTCGCAACCAATCAGATTCCTTCCTCACCGACATGTCCATTTTAGATGGACAAAGCCAAGTTAGTGTCGGATTCAACGTCGATGTGTTGTGTGTGTGTGTGTGTGTGTGTGTGTGTGTGTGATTCGTATCAATCGCTCGGAAGTCATTTGGGTGAAAGCACAAAACTTCGCCCTGTCTCAAGACCGTTTCAGATTAGAAGTGTTCATAAAAGAACATTCTCTCTCTCTCTCTCTCTCTCTCTCTCTCTCTCTCTCTCTCTCTCACCCACCCACACACAGACACACACACACACACGATCTCTCTCTCTCTCTTGCTCTCTCTCTCTCTCTCTCTCTCTCTCCTTCTCAGACGCACTGCAGTTGTCCTATGCAATCAAGTTTGGGTTGCTTAATATTGATACAGATTTAGTTGTTTAGTGTGGACTTTAATTGGACGTCAGAGACTGGGTGAGGGGGTGGGGGGGGGGGGGGGTACGAAGCCAACAGGAAGCTAGCACCATGTCCCTCTCCGTTGTGTCAATAATTTGTTGGAGTGTTTGTTGGTCCCAGACTGCAAAATCTGCAAGAACGCCAACAGTGCTGATGTCTGTTGAAGATGAAATCACCTCAACTTTGTACCCGGTCAAAGTGTCACCAGCAAACTGTGTCAAAGTGTCACCAGCAAACTGTGTCTAAATGTCACCAACAAACTGGGTCAAAATATCACCAAAAAATGTCACCAGCAAACTGTGTCTAAATGTCAGCAACAAACTGTGTCTAAATGTCACCAACAAACTGTGTCTAAATGTCACCAGCAAACTGTGTCTAAATGTCACCAGCAAACTGTGTCTAAATGTCACCAACAAACTGTGTCTAACTGTCACCAACAAACTGCGTCACCAACAAACTGTAATGTCACCAACAAACTGTGTCTAAATGTCACCAACAAAGTGTCTAAATGTCACCAACAAATTGTCTAAATGTCACCAACAAACTGTCTAAAGGTCACCAACAAACTGTGTCTAAATGTCACCAACAAACTGTCTAAAGGTCACAAACTGTAATGTCACCACCTCACTGTCAAAATGTCACCAACAAACTGTGTCTCCGTCTCAATCCACTGAGTGAATATTAAATCCGCGTCGTGACCATGTCTTCCTATTCCACAAGGGGAAAAAAACAGGTGCTAAAAATCAATCTTGGTTCAACCTTTCACCATGAAAACTAGTTTTGCGCTGGGAGGGGGCGGGGGCTGGGGGTGGTGGTGGGGGGGGGGGGGGCTGAGGAGGGGGCAGGGGGTGGCGGGGGGAGAAGAAGAGCTGGTGGAATTTCTAACATCCTCAGTAAATGCTGATGTAATTCTCGCTCCACACGGAGGCCGGTGTGTACAGCAAGGGACAGGTGTCTGGCACTGTGGGGTGTTCATCGGGTCCACTGCCCTCCTCGGGCTGCTGACTGCAGACATCCACACGCACACAAGCAAGGATCAGTTCCTCAGACTTCAGCAAGTACATAATTTATGTTAAGAATAGATCTCTCAAAAACAAATATGAACGCTACCCCCCCCCCCCAACCCACCCACCCACCCACCCACACACGCACTCACACACCCCAACAAAAGAGAGAGAGGGGGGGGAGAGAAAGAGATAAAACAGAATGTTCCTTGACTGAA
>NC_134896.1:3457430-3484930 GCF_041734735.1 Babylonia areolata | reverse complement strand
CTCAGTCTGTTTGTCTGTCTGTCTGTCTCTGTCTCAGTCTGTCTGTCTGTCTGCTGTCTGTGTGTCTGTCTGCTGTCTGTCTGTGTCTCAGTCTGTTTGTCTGCTGTGTCTGTCTCTGTCTCAGTCTGTTTGCCTGTCTCTGTCTATCTGTCTGTCCCTCCCTCCCTCCCTCTCTCTCTCCTCTGTGTGCGTGTGTGTGTGTGTGTGTGTGTGTGTGTGTGTGTGTGTGTGTGTGTGTGTGTGTGTGTGCGTTTAAATGGTGAAAAATCTGATTTCTTTAACATTTGTAAGGGTGTACGACAAGGAGAAAATCTCTCGCCTTTACTTTTTTTCTCTGTATCTCAATGATTTAGAGTTGTATTTGACTGAGCATAAGAGTCCATCTGTTGATCTTTTATTGAATGTTAACATTTCAGAGTTAGATAATTACATGCGATTATTTGTACTGTTGTATGCAGATGACACAATTTTACTTTCAGAGACGAAAGAAGAATTACACCAGTCAGACAAATTTTAATAGAAGCAGGGTATGACTGTGTTTGGGATGCTCAATTCTTCTTGGAGAGGGAATCTTTCTGCAAGAATGTCAACATTGCTTTGAGAGATAGTTTTCAAAATCTATGGAGACATGCTATAGGGCCGAGTAGTAAATGTTTGTTTAATCGAAATTTCAAAAGTGGATTTGGTAGAGAAAAATATATGAGTCAAATGCCTGATAATTACGTTATCAGCTTTTTCAGATTTCGAAGTAGTAATCATGAGCTGGAAATAGAAACAGGGAGACACAAAGGCATACCACGAGAGTTACGGCTTTGTAAGGTTTGTAACATGTCTGTGATTGGTGATGAGTTTCATGTTATAATGGAATGTCCCAATTACGATCAGTTACGAAATAGATATGTTCATTAAAAAAATATTTGTCTCCAAAATCGGTTTTTTAATTTTTGTAATATGCTCAAAGGAGGCAAAAAAAGAAAAGAAAAAAAGAAGAAGTCATTTTAGCTGTAAGTAAGATGATTAGATTTGCAAATGTTGCCTAGTTATACTTTTTGAGTTAAAAGACATTTGTGTTTTCTCAACTTTTTTGTGACATTGGTGTGTATTTGGAAATGTTTGTTCTGGGCATGAAAAGATTCTTTTGCAGTAATCCTCCATACTCCAATAGGAGTGAAAGGATAATTAAAACTTGAAACTTGAAACTTGTGTGTGTGTGTGTGTGTGTGTGTGTGTGTGTGTGTGTGTGTGTGTGTGACAGTTTGTGTATCAGTGTGTGTGTGTGTGTGTGTGTGTGTGTGTGTTCGTTCTTTAGTTTAGCGTCTTTTCACTATCAGTGATATTCGTAGACGATTAAAAAAAAAAAGGGGGGGGGGGGAGAGAGAGGGAAGAGGAAAACAGAAAAGGTAGAAAACTACCAAAAAATGGATAACTAACATGCAATTACATTTAACAGTAACAATTCAATAATGATAATAATAATCAGAAACCATTAATTTAACACAATTGTAAAGTACATTAAAGGAATGTAGAAATAGGGCTATGAACTAATGCCTGTGAAAGTTCGACCATAAGTACCTCCTCAGAAATAACTTTCCAAAAATCATCTGCAGAATAATTATTCTCTTTGAAATACTTGGGCAAGAAGGTACGTGACTGCTGACAGTGAAACAAACAATGATGCAAGCTGAACTGCTTACCACAGATGCATGTAACATTTTTACTATACTTCGTCTTCAGCGCATCAAGAAAATAGATTTTATTAATCTTCTATGGCATGGATTCGATATCTTTTCTTTAATAATATTCTCGGGAAATAACGGCTCTTTATGTCAGTTTTGAAAACTTTCCTCAGTTCACTTCCATCGGTTATGAAATCGACCCAATGCTGATTTTTCTAACAAAGTGGTGTGACGAGATGTGTGTGTGTGTGTGTGTGTGTGTGTGTGTGTGTGTGTCTGAGTGCGTGTGTGTGTGTGTGTGTGTGTGTGTGTGTCCGGTGTGTGTGCGTGTGCGTGTGCGTGTGGTTGTGTGTGTGTGCAACGGTGTCAGTGTGTGTGTGTGTCGGTGTGAGTGTGTCACAGTGTGTGTGTGTGTGTGTGTGTGTGTGTGTGTGTGTGTCTGTGTGTGTGTGTGTGTGTGTGTGTGTGTGTGTGTGTGTGTGTGTGTGTGTGTGTGTGTGTGTGTGTGTGTGTGTGTGTGTGACGACTGAAACAAAGACATGTAATCAGGACTGAAAGCAGACCGTACTGCCTTCACTGACTGCAGTATCATGTCAAGATATGTAAGCTTGCAGTGATTCACTAGAACCCTAAAGCTCAGCTAGTCATTTCAACACGAAGGCTGTTATCTGTCCGAGTGAGCGCCGAAAGGCAGCTGTCAGTCGGCTCTGCTGCCCCACGGACATAAATAAATGAATATGTATATAGGTCTATCTATTTATAAATTCGTGGCTCTGCCGGCCAGGTCGACAGCCTGCTGTGCAAGTCGCTCCGTGAGGGCAAGTCACGGTTTGTACAGCAAGTGTGTTGGTCCTCCATCGAGGTTACTACGACCATATCAGTCAGTGAAATCAATTCGAATAAGTTTGAATATCTGAATCACAGTGAAATCTCGAACATCTAGATCAATGTTATATCTATAAGAATAAAGGGCATATAAAAACAACTGAGTATGTACACACGTGAACACAGTGTTGTTTGTTTTTCTTCGACGCGTCATAGAAACGATCACTGATTATCGTTCTTGTTTGACTGTCCACTTCGCTTCAGTCGAGACTGCACCTCCCTCAGAGGGCAGTACGTGCGCGGTATTTGGTTGTTTTGTTGAAAGACCTGCATAGTTATTCTATCCATTTTGATAATTACTAACTGGTGTTACATTCAACAATATCTTAAACAAGTATAGTTGTCGTATTTTAAATCAAGTAGTTAAGATATAGGTTATATATAGATTTAGAATTGCTCACGCAGTAGGCCGGCCCCGTGGCCCAATGGATAAGGCGTCTGACTTCGGATCAGAAGATTGCGAGTTCGAGTCTCGTCGGGGTCGCACTTCCACTTTTTTTTTCTGTTATCTTTGAATTATTAAAGTCTTCTTCTTTTGAATTAAACAACTAAACAAATGTGGAAAAGAAAATCTACAATCGAAGGAGTCGAGTTAGGAATTTATTTTATTTCATTTTATTTTATTCTATTTTATTTTATTCTATCTTATTCTATATATTTCATTTTATTCTGTTTCATTTTATTTATTCTATATATTTCATTCTATTCTATTTATTCTATTTCATTTTATTCTATTCAATTATTTCTTGTTATCATCAATTTATTGTTATTATCATTGTCATTGTTAGTAAAAGTAGCAGTGGTAGTAGTTTGATTAAATCTGTTCGTACTACGCAAATTATGTTTCAGCCGATTTCAGATACTTGACAGAAAAAGACAACGGAATGTATGTGTTCGTTCGTTCTTTAGTTTAACGTCTTTTCACTGTAAGTGATATTAGACGAGGGTAGGGTAGGAAAAAAATCGAGGGGAGGGGGTGGGGGTGGGGGAGAAATTACTGTGTACGCATGCGAGTAAGTGGAAGTGTGTGTGTGTGTGTGTGTGTGTGTGTGTGTGTGTGTGTGTGTGTGTGTGTGTGATTAGTTGAGGGTGAGTTTCATTTTATGATAGAATGTCCCAATTATGATCAGTTACGAAATAGATATGTTCCGAAAAATATTTGTCTCCAAAATCGTTTTTTTTTTTTTTTTTTTTTTAAATATTTTTGTAATGTGCTTAAAAAGAGGCAAAAAAAGTCACTTTAGCTTTTAGTAAGATGATTAGATTTGCAAATGGGGCCTCGCCTCTCTTTTGGAGTTAAAAGACATTTGTGTATGTGACATTGTGCATTTCGAAATGTTTGTTTTTGGCATGAAAACATTATTTTGCAGTAAACTTCCATACTCCAATAGGAGTGAAAGGATAATTCCAGTTTCATTAACATCGAATGCATGAGCACGACTTTCTTATCCACAGTTCTTCACGGAACTGACCGATGACATCCCCTCCCCCCTACACCCCCCTCTCCCCACACACACACACCTGCAAGACATACACACCCACGTCCACCCACACACTTCTCCCCCCCCCTCTCCCCGCCCTTCACCCCCCCTCCCCCGTCCCCAATCCCCATTCCACACACACACACACACACACACACACCCCTCCAGTCCCGCTCACATTAGCAATCGGCTACTTCCTCACTTCTGTACTCTATAATTACGTAGTTGGGTGGGACTGTAGGACTGACGACCTATATAAAACCATTGGTGTTAAGGTCAAGTTGTGGACTGTAGGACTGACGACCTATATAAAACCATTGGTGTTAAGGTCAAGTTGTGGACTGGCGATCTATATAAAACCATTGGTGTTAAGGTCAAGTTGTGGACTGACGACCTATATAAAACCATTGGTGTTAAGGTCAAGTTGTGGACTGTAGGACTGACGACCTATATAAAACCATTGGTGTTAAGGTCAAGTTGTGGACTGTAGGACTGACGACCTATATAAAAACCATCGGTGTTAAGGTCAAGTTGTGGACTGACGACTTATATAAAACCATTGGTGTTAAGGTCAAGTTGTGGACTGGCGATCTATATAAAACCATTGGTGTTAAGGTCAAGTTGTGGACTGACGACTTATATAAAACCATTGGTGTTAAGGTCAAGTTGTGGACTGGCGATCTATATAAAACCATTGGTGTTAAGGTCAAGTTGTGGACTGTAGGACTGACGACCTATATAAAACCATTGGTGTTAAGGTCAAGTTGTGGACTGACGACTTATATAAAACCATTGGTGTTAAGGTCAAGTTGTGGACTGACGACCTATATAAAACCATTGGTGTTAAGGTCAAGTTGTGGACTGTAGGACTGACGACCTATATAAAACCATTGGTGTTAAGGTCAAGTTGTGGACTGTAGGACTGACGACCTATATAAAACCATTGGTGTTAAGGTCAAGTTGTGGACTGACGACCTATATAAAACCATTGGTGTTAAGGTCAAGTTGTGGACTGTAGGACGGACGGACGACCTATATAAAACCATTGGTGTTAAGGTCAAGTTGTTTTCAGGGAGTCTGGTGTGAGTGAGAAGGGGGTGTGCGTGTGGGGGAGGGCAGAGGAGGGGGGGACAGGGAGTGGTGGTGAGGTGGTGGTTGATGGACTGACTGTGACAGCTCATGCAGTCAGGTGGAAGAGGAGGAGATGTCAGGGGAGGGTGGAAGGGGGGGGGGGGTGAGTAGCGCCTGATTGAGGGTGATGAACTGACTGGAGTTGGTGAAGCGTGCAGAACTGTAAAGAATGTTTGGGTGGTTAGCTGCGAATGGGCGGGAAGGCACACATGTAGGTATTGAAGAAGGAGGTGGGTGTATGTGATTGCTACGTTGTCAAAGCAAAGAGCCCCCGCCTCCGCCCCCCCCCCCCGGGCCCCCCCACACACACACACTCACCCCCCCCCCCTCCAGGAGGAGAGGTGTGAGGTGTTTGGTCAAAGCAGGGCGGGACAGGACAGGGATGTGGATGAATGGGGGTAGGTGGGGGTGGGGAGGGGTGGAGACGTAGTGTGGGGGTCAAGGGTCAGTGACCTCTTTGGGTCGCTGGCCGGTTGGTTTCTTTTTTTTTCTGTGAGCTGTGACATTGATATATAGATATAGATATAGATATATATATTATATCTGCTGCTGTCAGGTCACTGTCTGTGTAGGGTCACTGCTCTGTGTGTGTGTGTGTGAGAGAGAGAGAGAGAGAGAGAGAGAGAGAGCGTGTGTATGTGTGTGCGTGCGTGTATGCCGCGTGTGTTTGTGTGCGTGTGCGTGGCTGCGTGTATGTGTACGTGTGTGCGTGCAAGTGCGTGCGTGTATGTGTGTGTAGCGAGAAGAGAGAGAGAGAGAGAGAGAGAGAGAGAGAGAGAGAGAGAGAGAGAGCAGAAAGAAAGGGAGAGGGGCACAAGAGAGAGTGTTACCTTGAAAACCGACAGGTAACTTCCTATCCTGACCCCTGAAAACGACAACACCCTCTCGCCAGATAATGTAAGACCGGCCGCCGCGCTTGAGTGACCATACATGCAGCCACCCGTGCAAAAGGCTGAACAGTGAAGGAACGGTCGTGCCAGTGGATTCACACTGTGCTCTTGTGCCGCTGCTGTGTGTATATATATATACCTCGTACTCTGCGGGTCATTGCTCGCAGAAGTCAAGAACCTCTCAAGAAGCATTTCGCCACAACTGTTATTCAGATTCTCCTGTTCCGGATAAGCCGGTTCCTGAGTTGCCTATCAGTGTCACGGTTCCTGAGTTGCCTATCAGTGTCACGGTTCCTGAGTTGCCTATCAGTGTCACTGAATTGCTGATGCCGATTTGCCTGTTCCCAGTTCGCCTATTTCCTCAGTTGCTCCGTGGGTTATACACACATACATACATTTGTATTTGTATTTCTTTTTATCACAACAGATTTCTCTGTGTGAAATTCGGGCTGCTTTCCCCAAGGAGAGCACGTCGCTACACTACAGCGCCACCCATTTTTTGTATTTTTTCCTGCGTGCGGTTTTAATTGCTTTTCCTATCGAAGTGGATTTTTCTACAGAATTTTGCCAGGAACAATCCTTTTGTTGCCGTGGGTTCTTTTACGTGCGCTAAGTGCATGCTGCACACGGGACCTCGGTTTATCGTCTCATCCGAATGACTAGCGTCCAGACCACCACTCAAGGTCTAGTGGAGGGGGAGAAAATATCGGCGGCTGAGCCGTAATTCGAACCTGCGCGCTCAGATTCTCTCGTTTCCAAGGCGGACGCGTTACCTCTAGGCCATCACTCCACATACATACGTATGATTATGCAGTCGTTATGACGAACATAACCATGGAAGCCCTTTGATTCAGAATCAACATTAGAATCAGAACCACTTCATTGTTTCACCAAAGAGAAATTAAGTGTCCTCATAGTGTCATCGCGTCGTTATATCCAATTCAGATTGTGACGTTCAGGTCCAAGTTATTGCGTTGAGACTAACGACCTGTTGGTGAAGTCCTGGATGTCTGAAGAGGGGTGAAGTCTTGAATGTCTGAAGAGGGGTGAAGTCCTGGATGTCTGAAGAGGGGTGAAGTCTTGGATGTCTGAAGAGGGGTGAAGTCCTGGATGTCTGAAGAGGGGTGAAGTCTTGGATGTCTGAAGAGGGGTGAAGACCTGGATGTCTGAAGAGGGGTGAAGTCCTGGATGTCTGAAGAGGGGTGAAGTCTTGGATGTCTGAAGAGGGGTGAAGACCTGGATGTCTGAAGACGGGTGGTCTTGGATGTCTGAAGAGGGGTGAAGTCCTGGATGTCTGAAGAGGGGTGAAGTCTTGGATGTCTGAAGAGGGGTGAAGTCCTGGATGTCTGAAGAGGAGTGAAGGGTGTCTGAAGAGGGGTGAAGACCTGGATGTCTGAAGAGGGGTGAAGTCCTGGATGTCTGAAGAGGGGTGAAGTCCTGGCTGTCTGAAGAGGGGTGAAGTCCTGGCTGTCTGAAGAGGGGTGAAGTCTTGGATGTCTGAAGAGGGGTGAAGTCCTGGATGTCTGAAGAGGGGTGAAGTCCTGGATGTCTAAAGAGGGGTGAAGTCTTGGCTGTCTGAAGAGGGGTGAAGTTCTGGATGTCTGAAGATGGGTGAAGTCTTGGCTGTCTGAAGATGGGTGAAGTCCTGGATGTCTGAAGAGGGGTGAAGTCCTGGCTGTCTGAAGATGGGTGAAGTCCTGGCTGTTCTTCTGGCTTTCGGGGAGGGTGGGCGGAGAGGGAATCTTGGTGGGACAAAGGGCAAACATCACAATTTATGCATGTTTCGTGTCGGGCGAGACAGCAAAAAACAAACAAACAAAATACGGGTACGAAATTTATACAGAAGCACAAAACGGTTGTGTGCTGTGGAAACGCTAATGACGGTAATATGAAACGGAGACTTATTTGAATAACAGTAAGCTTTTTTTTCTCTCTCTCTTTTTTTTTTTTTAAATATAAAATTCTGAGTCCAGTTGAAGGGCCCTTTAAGTTCAGAAGGCATGACGTCTGGCGTCTTGCTGACATGAACACACGGCGCTCTTCTCCGCTTCAGTGATAATGGAAACAGTTTTCGTTTCCAGTGAAGAGACAACACACACACACACACACACACACACACACACTTCCAAGGGAAGCAACAATATTTTGATTTTGCAACACTGATGCGTTGTCGATAGAGCGACCGGCGTTTTCCTCCTGTAAAGTTCATATTCAGTTAATTCATGGAGGAAGTTTACTTCACATTTCTTCCGTGGAAGTGAACGATTCCTCAGAACATCGGTGTTTGGAGGCCAGCTTTAAATCTGCATCACTAGTTATCAGCAGAACTGCTGGGTTCAGCATGCACCCAATGCCTGAAAAACACGTTGGGTTATGCTGGTATCAGGCTTCTGCCCAGCAGATGTGGTGCAGAGTATCATTATGGATTTGTCCGAACGAAGTGACGCCTCCTTGAGACACTGAAACTAAAACTATCCAATCTGTTTACTTGCTTTTTTTTTCTCCTTTAGTTTATTCGTGGCATCGCCCGAAGCAATGACAACATTGAACTTTTCCTTGGGGGTGGGAGTTGGGAGGGGGAGGGGAGGGTATAACCAGAGTGTCATAGTGACGTCAACATGGACATTTACAAGCGATTGGAGCAGCGCCATCCTTACTTAGCTAAAAAGCTGAGAAGTAATTTTTGAACATCTTCCTCCCGAAGCAAAGTTGATGGCTGCTGCAACCTTGCCTCTGCTCCCTCCGACAATGGAGTGGGGGGTGGGGGGGCTGGGGGGGGGGCACTACAGACAGGCAGCTGTGGAGGAAAGGCCGGGAGGGAGGGAGAGGAGGGGGAGGGGTTGACCTTTGAGTGTACAGGTCAGCCGAGGGCACGATCCGCGCGACCCCCGAAAGCAGCAGGGCCTGTCTGAGACAAGTGTTACCACACATCATCTTTGTCTCCACACGCTCCTGTCTCCCTTTGACTGTCTGCCATCGTCTGTCCTTCCCCTCACCCTATACTTCCTGGTACTTCTCCCCTGCGGGGCGGGGAGAGAGAGAGAGAGACGGAGGAGGAGGTGGGAGACTCAGATGTTTTATTCATCTTAGCCATCGCCCCTTAAAAGGATGTCAACATGACTGACCACGACAGCGATGTATTCAAAGTATGGTGTTATGTATGCACATCGTCTTAAAATACACTGTGGGGATGAATAGAGTGGGGATGAATAAACAGCCAGCTGCTTGACAGGGGACAAAAACAAGACCTGTCTAAATAAACCATGGTCTTTGGCGGACTTCTGTGCTGTGTTAAACTGTTCTGCCTGGTTTCAATAAGTCCGGAACAAGACAGTGCTAAAAGTATTTCGTCTTCTGTTGAAGACTGATACACTGGGCACGTGTTTGTTGATAACAATTACACGGAATGTGAATCAGAAATGGCCAACCTCAATTTTTTCATCATGCGCTTCAGATGTCTGACAGCATACATAGATCTATACAAGTCTGAAAACAACATGTCAGAGAGGGAAAGAGAGGGGATGACGATCACGAACACGATGATGATTGTTTATTGAGGTCATGGTTGTTCCCAAACTAAGCATGATGATTGTTTATTGAGGTCATGGTTGTTCCCAAACTAAATATTATGATTGTTTATTGAGGTCATGGTTGTTCCCAAACTAAATATTATGATTGTTTATTGAGGTCATGGTTGTTCCCAAACTAAATATGATGATTGTTTATTGAGGTCATGGTTGTTCCCAAACTAAATATGATGATTGTTTATTGAGGTCATGGTTGTTCCCAAACTGAACATGATGATTGTTTATTGAAGTCATGGTTGTTCCCAAAACTGAACATGATGATTGTTTATTGAAGTCATGGTTGTTCCCAAACTAAACATGATGATTGTTTATTGAGGTCATGGTTGTTCCTAAACTAAGCATGATGATTGTTTATTGAGGTCATGGTTGTTCCCAAACTGAACACATTTATGGAAACAAGAACAAAAAAGACTTCACATTTATACAACAAGCACCACTTGCAAACAGTTGATTAACAAAAAAATATGAGCGAGCAAACAAGAGGGGAGAGAGAGACAGACATAAATAGACATTGCTAATTGTAATAATAAAAAAAAAGGACACACTGCTAAACTCTCTCTCTCTCTCTCTCTCTCTCTCTCTCTCTCTCTCTCTCTCTGTGTGTGTGTGTGTGTGTGTGTGTGTGTGTGTGTGTGTTTTGTTTTTTTGTTTGTTTGTGTGTGTGTGTGTGTGTGTTTTTTGTTTTTTTGTTTGTTTGTGTGTGTGTGTGTGTGTGTGTGTGTGTGTGTGTGTGAGTGTGTGTGTGTGTGTGTGTGTGTGTGTGTGTGTGTGTGAGTGTGTGTGTGTGTGTGTGTGTGTGTGTGTGTGTGTGTGTGTGTGTGTGTGTGACGGGGAAAACATGAATCACGTGGCATGATAACTATGATGGCTGATGGCGACAATCCTGCAGGTTTAAAGACATCTCAAAAGTACTCTCTCTCTCTCTTTCTCAGGTCACGGAAACTGGGGCCCAGCTATTAAGACACATTGAGTCACTGTCACCATAGTGGACAGCTGTAAGCGTCTTTTTACCCAAACCGCTCGACTCCTTTGTTTTGTCCTCAGTAGGGTCCACCCCAACTTATGAGCGTGACGTGGTATGGCCGTGAGCGAGACAAAGGGCGGAGCTTGTCCGTGTGAAACGTCAGAGTTAGGGGGGGGAGAGGGGGAGGGTGGGGAGGGAGAGGGAGGGGGTTCAAGCTACAGGAGGAATTTAATGATAGAGACAGGACTAGACCCTGCACTGTGTGTGTGTGTGTGACGTGGACTGACAATGATTTGTAATGACCTGTTACAGACCGTTGACACAGATTACTATCTGCGACTGTGACCGCGAAACACACACACACACACACACACACACACACACACACAGAACAAACACGCCTGCTTACTCAGATAAAGGCAAGAGCACACAAAATGGGATACAAATAGAAATAGTTCTAAAGATATATCGCAAAAACAAACAGTTCATTTATAAGTACTAATTGTTTACAGCTGCACCTCAGCCCCCACCCCCACTCCCCAAAGAAAGTAAATAATATATATATATATATATATATATATATATATATATATATATATATATATATATAAAGGAGAGAGAGATAGAGACAGACAGACACAGACAGAGACAGACAAAGAGACAGACACAGAGACAAAGAAACAGAGACAGAGTCAAAGAGACAGAGACAGAGACAAAGAAACAGAGACAGAGTCAAAGAGACAGAGACAGAGACAAAGAAACAGACAGAGAGACAAAGAAACAGACACAATGAAATGTCAAAACAACTCACACACCCTACCGTGCCTTGCATGGCACTGATGTGCTGTCACGACCGTGAACGGAATAACAACAAATATCTATATCTAATGTGTGTGTGTGTGTGTGTGTGTGTGTGTGTGTGTGTGTGTGTGTGACCTGGAACTGGAGCCATCCCATTCATTTCATGTTTCTGAGCAGGTATTATCCACAGCGACAATGACTCATTCAGTGGTCATCATCATGAAGGCGTTTTGCCCACGTAACTGGGAAAAAAAAAGGAAAAAAAAGAAGAAAAAAAAAAGAAAAGAGTTGTATCTTTGAACATGCTGCATCAGGACACGCTGTGTTCCACCATCACCATTTATGTCAACCAGTCGTTGTGGTCATCCCGCTGGTGGTGGTTCTGTCATGGGGTGGACACCTCACAGAGTGTAACAGCCAGGCCACTGGAGTCTGGAGAACTTGACTTGTGTGGAAAGGGGTGGGGAACGTGCGGCACGTGCATGTGTGTGTTCACCACCTCCTCATTTGTTCCGGCACGTGCATGTGTTCACCACCTCCTCATTTGTTCCGGCACGTGCATGTGTTCACCACCTCCTCATTTGTTCCGGCACGTGCATGTGTTCACCACCTCCTCATTTGTTCCGGCACGTGCATGTGTTCACCACCTCCTCATTTGTTCCGGCACGTGCACGTGTTCACCGCCTCCTCATTTGTTCCGGCACGTGCATGTGTTCACCACCTCCTCATTTGTTCCGGCACGTGCATGTGTTCACCACCTCCTCATTTGTTCCGGCACGTGCATGTATGTGTTCACCACCTCCTCATTTGTTCCGGCACGTGCATGTATGTGTTCACCACCTCCTCATTTGTTCCGGCACGTGCATGTATGTGTTCACCACCTCCTCATTTGTTCCGGCACGTGCATGTGTTCACCACCTCCTCATTTGTTCCGGCACGTGCACGTGTTACCACCTCATTGTTCCACGGCATGTTTTCACCACCTCCTCATTTGTTCCGGCACGTGCATGTATGTGTTCACCACCTCCTCATTTGTTCCGGCACGTGCATGTATGTGTTCACCACCTCCTCATTTGTTCCGGCACGTGCATGTGTTCACCACCTCCTCATTTGTTCCGGCACGTGCACGTGTTCACCACCTCCTCATTTGTTCCGGCACGTGCATGTGTTCACCACCTCCTCATTTGTTCCAGCATGTGTTCACCACCTCCTCATTTGTTCCGGCACGTGCGTGTGTTCACCACCTCCTCATTTGTTCCGGCACGTGCGTGTGTTCACCACCTCCTCATTTGTTCCGGCACGTGGACGTGTTCACCACCTCCTCATTTGTTCCAGCATGTGTTCACCGCCTCCTCATTTGTTCCGGCACGTGCATGTGTTCACCACCTCCTCATTTGTTCCGGCACGTGCATGTGTTCACCACCTCCTCATTTGTTCCGGCACGTGCATGTGTTCACCACCTCCTCATTTGTTCCGGCACGTGCATGTGTTCACCACCTCCTCATTTGTTCCGGCACGTGCATGTGTTCACCACCTCCTCATTTGTTCCGGCACGTGCATGTGTTCACCACCTCCTCATTTGTTCCGCTTTTTTTCTCTGGTGGATCTGTTTGGCAAGGGCCCCACTGAATGGGGTGGTGGGGGGGTGGGGGTGGGTTCTGTCACATCAAAATTCTTTCTCTTTGACGTATAAAAAAAAGGGGGGGGGGCAGGAAAGGAGAACGGGTGGGGGTGGGGTGTTTGTGTGTGTGTGTGTTTGTTTGATCAACAAGATCTGGCAGACAGGGGAGTGGCCAACACCGTGGACCCAGTCACTGATCATCACCCTCCCCAAGAAAGGCAATCTACAACAGTGCCAGAACTACCGCACGATCAGCCTAATAAGCCATCCCAGCAAAGTCATGCTAAAGATCCTGCTAAATAGACTGAAACCACAAGCGGAGAAGATCATCGCAGAGGAACAAGCAGGTTTCAGACCAGGGCGCAGTACAACAGAGCAAATCTTCAACCTGAGGATACTGTGTGAGAGGTACTTCCAACATCAGCAAGACCTCTATCACGTCTTTGTGGATTTCAAGAAGGCGTTTGACCGAGTATGGCATGCAGCTTTATGGGCCACCATGAGGTTGTATAACATCAATGCCAACCTGACCCGAGTGATACAGAACCTCTACGACAAAGCCACCAGCGCAGTCTACTTCAACAGTAACATAGGGGACTGGTACAGAACCACAGTCGGAGTGAGGCAAGGCTGTTTGCTCTCACCAACTCTCTTCAACATCTTCTAGAAAGAATCATGACTGATGCACTTGAAGACCACAAAGGAACAGTCAACATCGGAGGCAGAGCAGTCACCAACCTACGTTTCGCCGACGATATTGATGGCCTAGCAGGAAAAGAAGAGGAGCTTGATAAAGTGGACCACCTTGATAAAACCTCTAGAGCCTATGGCATGCATATCAGTGCAGAGAAGACCAAACTGATGACCAACAACACCAATGGCATCAGCACTGACATAAGAGTGGATGGCCAGAAGCTAGAAACTGTCCACAGCTTTAAATACCTGGGAGCAATTGTGACAGATGAGGGATCCAAACCCGAAGTACTCTCCAGGATTGCACAGGCGACAGCAGCGCTCACAAAACTGAGGTACATCTGGAACGACCGGAACATTGCACTCGGCTCAAAGATCAGACTGATGCGTACCCTGGTGACATCAATACTCTTGTATGCATGTGAATCGTGGACCTTAACAGCTGAAATAGAAAAGAGAATACAGTCCACTGAGATGAGATGCTTTCGAAGACTCCTGGGCATCTCCTACAAAGATCATATCACGAACGAAGAAGTTCGAAACAGAATCAGGCAAGTCATTGGGCCCTACGAAGATCTGTTGACCTTGGTCAAGAGACGCAAGCTCAAATGGTATGGCCATGTCATGAGATCATCAGGGCTTGCCAAGATATTCCTGCAGGGCACAGTGCAAGGGGGGAGAAGGAAAGGCAGACAGAGGAAGAGATGGGAGGACAACATTCCAGAATGGACGGGCTTGAGGTTGAGCGATACAATCAGGTCAGAAAACCGAGAGGACTGGAGGATGCTGGTTGCCAGATCACCCGTGGCGCCCCAACGGTCCACAAGACTACGTGATAGGTGAAGGTGAAGAAGGTGTTTGTTTGTGTGTGTGTGTGTGTGTGTGTGTGTGTGTGAAGTTGTTTGTTATCGCCAAGACTTCAACAAGTTTGTGAACGGCAGTAAAGTAGAGAACAGATCACCAGTGTTCAGTATCACCCATCACAGTGCACACTCCATCCACTGACAACTGTCAGTAAAACAAATTATTTTTTTATTTTTTTAAAGAGAAAAAAAGAAGACGAAGAAAGAAACATTTGATACACATATCAAGAAAAAATATGGGGTTTTGTTGTTTGTTGTTTTGTTTTTTTCGTCATACCTGAATGTCCCTTTCTGATAACTCCTGCCTCCTCTGCTCAGGGATTCGGGGGGGTGGGGTGTCAGTGATACCAAAAACAAAAAACAAACAAACAAACAAAAAACCACACCCAGAAGAAAATTAAAAAAATGAAAACAAAACCAGAACAGAAGAGAAAGAAAGAAGTGACAATATCGGTGACATGTCCACAATCCGCTTTCCTCTGCTCCCCTACCTTCCAGCAGCAAACCACCACCACCACCACCACCATACCTGGCCAATCAAACAGCGCCTTCTAACAGGGCAAGGCAGAAGTCAACCACCACCACCACCACCACCATACCTGGCCAATCAAACAGCGCCTTCTAACAGGGCAAGGCAGAAGTCAACCACCACCACCACCACCACCACCGTACCTGGCCAATCAAACAGCGCCTTCTAACAGGGCAAGGCAGAAGTCAACCACCACCACCACCACTACCACCATACCTGACCAATCAAACAGCGCCTTCTAACAGCGCAAGGCAGACAACCACCACCACCACCACCACCATACCTGGCCAATCAAACAGCGCCTTCTAACAGGGCAAGGCAGAAGTCAACCACCACCACCACCACCATACCTGGCCAATCAAACAGCGCCTTCTAACAGGGCAAGGCAGAAGTGGCCACAACAAAGCGGCCGAAGACTTAACGAGAGATGGTAGAGAAATATGGAGAGAGGGGGGGACAGGGAGGGAGGGAGGGGATGAGGGGAAAGGTGCTCAGGTGACAGTGGGGGGTAGGGGGTACCAACCACCACCACCACCACCACCCATCCACCTCCACTACACACGTACCCGTCAGGTTAGGCGGCTGTTTGGGGTTTGACCAACAGATAAGAGAGAGAGAGAGAGAGAGAATGAACGAACGAACGAAATTTTGTTTTTCCATGGTATTGTGATATGCACAATAACAAAAACGCTGTTTGTTTCAAGTTGTTGTTTTTTTTTAACCCATCCCTGGGGGTTTACAAAATTAAGAAAGAAAAGCCCAAGAAATCCCCAGAGAACATTGAAACAGGAAGGGGAGAGAGAGGGGGGGGGGGCGAGAGTGAAAAGAGTAGCGAAGAGAAGAGAAAAGGTGAGAGAGAGAGAGAGAGAGACAGAGAGAGAGAGAGAGAGGTATAGCGGTCAGGAAGTCAATGACCTCTCACTCGCAACAAGCCTTAATGCAGTCACTACTGCTCCGTACAACATCATAACCACGGCCTGTTTCTTGCCCAGTCCCCCCTCCCTCCTGCCACCACCACCACCACCACCACCCACCACCACCGCCATCACCCCGCCCCTCCCTCCTTCCCTCCTCCTCCTTCCCTCCCTGCCCTGTACTTGCCCACCTGCCTCCACCACTGACTGACACACCGCACACCGCAGACCACAGGCCCCCAAAGCCCACCCCTCCACACACAGAGCAGCTTGCAGGAGGGAGGATTCACTTGCTTTACCTCCCTTCCCTGTCTTCGCCTCCCCCTTCTCCACCCTCCTCCCTCCCTCCCTCCTCTTTCTCCCCCCTCCACCCCTCTGTCACGCAACGGCCTTGTGTGTGGTGTGTGTGTGTGTGTGTGTCGGTGTCGGTGTGTCGGTGGGTGACCGAGTTCGACCCTGATGTTCTTTATGATCCGTGAGGGTTAGTTATTGAACTGTTGAGGTGGTCCTGGTGGTAGGGGTGGGGGTGGTGGTAAGTCCTCAACGTCCCTCCTCTCAGTTCCTCCACAACCTTCCTCCCCACAGCCCTCCCTCTCCCTGTCCCTCTTCTCCACCTCCGCCTCCTCCCTCCCCCCTCCCTCCTGTGTCCTGTGTGGTTATTGAACTGAGGGAGGTGGGACAGCCCCCACCCCCTTCCCCTCCCCCCACCCCCACCTCCCTCCTGTGTCCTGTGTGGTTATTGAACTGTGGTGGTGGGACAGCCCCCACCCCCTTCCCCTCCCCCACCCTCACCTCCCTCCTGTGTCCTGTGTGGATATTGAACTGTGGGAGGTGGGACAGCCCCCCCTCCCTCCACCACCATTCCACCCATCTCCTTCCTGTGTCCCGTGTGGTTATTATTGGACAGTTCATAGGACAGTTACCCCCCCGCCCCCCCCCCCCCCCCCCCCCACCACCACCCCCCCAACCAGCTGCCAACTAGTTGTCGGCGAGGCTGTAAGCACCATAATTTGATTTGATTTGACTATTAGCTCGAAGGACTGATGGTTCATCAGCACTTTCAGCGTCAGTTTGATTTCTGTGTGACTGGTTTTATGGACTGCCGCGTTATCGTCCCTGAGCTGGCCCTTTATGATAATAATGATAATAATAATAATAATAATAATGGTATTTATATAGCGCTGAATCTTGTGCATAGACAAATCAAAGCGCTTTCGCACCAGTTATTCTCACGCACGCATAACTCTAAAACTGGAGAAACTGAAGACAAGGAAGAGGCAGGGAAGGGAGGCTATTTTGGGAAGAGGTGAGTTTTAAGGCCAGACTTGAAAGAGCTGAGTGTGGAGACTTGACGAAGCGAAAGAGGAAGTTCATTCCAATTGCAAGGTCCAGGCCCTTTGTGGGGGGCAGGGTGATAAGTGACCTGATGTGACCTGATTTGACCCCGCCCTGTTTTACCTCTTCCTCCCCCCATGCCCCCACCCCCCACTACACTCCCCCACTTCCCCATCACCTCCAGTCTCCATGGTGATTGAACTGTGCTTGTAGTACCCCCCTCCCTCCCTCCCTCCCTCACCCCACACCTGGTCCACCCTGCCTGTCTTCCTATACACCTCCCCTCCCCCCGTCCCCTCTCTGCATGTCGTTGGTTTATTGGACCGGGCCTGACTGGCTCCACGACTGCTGAGTCAATGGCCATTCCTACATGGAACCAAGCGAGTACATAAAAAAAAAATTAGATTTTAGATTTTTTTTTTAAACCCGAAAGAAATGAGAGAGGGGGGGCGGGGAGGGGGGGGGGGTAATTAAATCAAGTGGTAGCTCATTCTAAAAGAGCCCAGGTATAACTGCAGCAGGAGCTCATTCTAAAAGTGCCCAGGTATAATTTCAGAAGTAGCTCATTCTAAAAGTGCCCAGGTATAATTGCAGCAGGAACTCATTCTAAAAGTGCCCAGGTATAATTTCAGAAGTAGCTCATTCTAAAAGTGCCCAGGCATAATTGCATTCTTTTATATAAAAAAAACAACAACAAAAAACAAAACAAAAAAAAACAGCGACAACAATCAAGGCCTGATCGACGCTTTGGGTTTTGCAGAAAGATCAGGCATCTGCCCTTTAATCCTTTCTTTCAGCAGATGAAGTGTAGCGCATATGGATCAGTCTGCGCGCTTTGACACCTCCTTGAAACTGAGTGGCAGAATCGGTAAGGCGTTGGACTTTGTCTCCAGCGTTGGCCAGCAAGCAGTGTTCCAGGCTTTGGGAATGGTGGTGTTTCTCTGGGAAAGGTGGTGTTTCTCTATGGTGGTGTTACTCTGGGAGTGGTGGTGTTTGAGAATGGTGTTTCTCTGAGAATGGTGGTGTTACTCTGGGAATGGTGGTGTTTCTCTGGGAATGGTGGTGTTTCTCTGGGAAAGGTGGTGTTTCTCTGGGAATGGTGCTCAGCTCCGAATCTCCTCACTGCACCCAGGTGTGAATGGTAGCTGTCTTGGTTGGGGAAGGTTAAAACGGCGGAAGGTATGGACTGGGCCCCGCCTTCCTATACCCAGCTCTGGACACGGTGAATGTGAGTTCACTCTCCCGATGGCTATGGGGCCTTTAACCTTTAACCTTTACTACACGTCACGTTAAACTAGTTACAAGACATGTCCTGTTCAGGAGTATTTTATCAAACCTTAGCTCAGTCACGAACAAAATGAAATAAAACGTTAAGATGAGCCATTCTTGATTCTACCGCTGAAGAATATTTACTATCAGAATGACGACGCAGTCGCGAGATTTTTTTTATATTTTTATTCATTTTTTTTTTTTAACTTGGCATCTTCTACACAAACAAACAAACAAACGACAACAATAAAAGAAAGGAAAAATGAACGGATCACTTTGTTCTATCACGATACAACAGCAGAGCACCAGCCCAAAGGCTCAGTCATCGTTGCTGTTGTTTTGGGTTGTTGTTTTTTGTCGTTGTTTTGGTGAATAACGTAGAAAGAAAACCACACCTGGGGAACCATTCAGAACGGGTGGATCTGTACACAGCGATGTGTGAAAACCACACCCGGAGAATCATTCAGAACGGGTGGATCTGTACACAGCGATGTGTGAAAATCACACCCGGGGAATCATTCAGAACGGGTGGATCTGTACACAGCGATGTGTGAAAACCACACCCGGGAAATCATTCAGAACGGGTGGATCTGTACACAGCGATGTGTGAAAACCACACCCGGAGAATCATTCAGAACGGGTGGATCTGCACACAGCGATGTGTGAAAACCACACCCGGGGAATCATTCAGAACCGGTGGATCTGTACACAGCGATGTGTGAAAACCACACCTGGGGAACCATTCAGAACGGGTGGATCTGTACACAGCGATGTGTGAAAACCACACCCGGAGAATCATTCAGAACGGGTGGATCTGCACACAGCGATGTGTGAAAACCACACCCGGGGAATCATTCAGAACGGGTGGATCTGTACACAGCGATGTGTGAATGACGTTGAAAGAAAACCACACCTGGGGAATCATTCAGAACGGGTGGATCTGTACACAGCGACGGGTGGATCTGTACACAGCGATGTGTGAATGACGTTGAAAGAAAACCACACCTGGGGAATCATTCAGAACGGGTGGATCTGTACACAGCGACGGGTGGATCTGTACACAGCGATGTGTGAATGACGTTGAAAGAAAACCACACCTGGGAAATCATTCAGAACGGGTGGATCTGTACACAGCGATGTGTGAATAACGTAGAAAGAAAACCACACCTGGGAAATCATTCAGAACGGGTGGATCTGTACACAGCGATGTGTGAATGAGGTTGGGTTACTCTGCTGGTCAGGCATCTGCATAGCAGATGTGGTGCAGCGTATGTAAGATGTTTAGTCTTTTACGATGATACCATTATTTCCATGGCTTGAATTGATGTAGATAAACTCTTTTCAACAAAAGGCCCGTTTTGTGTCATATACTGTGCCATGCCGAAACTGATGATGCAGGCCAGGAATAGTATCAGCTTGCTACCCTTGGCCAAACTTTCGCGGCACGTCAGGTCTTTCCGATCTCCAAGGTCTACAAATGTGCAGACCTGCTTGTGCCTGAACGCCCTTCGTGTGTATACGCAAGCGGAAGATCAAACTCACGTTAAAGATCCTGTAATCCATGTCAGCGATCGGTGGGTTATGGAAACAAGAACATAGCCAGCATGCACCCCCCCGAGAACGGATTATGGCTGCCTACATGGCGGGGTAAAAACGAGCATACCCGTAAAAGCCCACTCGTGTACATGCGAGTGAACGTGGGAGTTTCAGCCCACGAACTTGACGAAGAAGAAGAAGATTTGTCAGTTGTGTATCACGTTATCAGCATCAGTGGACAGAGGGGAGGTCCTTTGGACCTACATAGGAGAGAGACATGCCTACCATCAGTGGACAGAGGGGAGGTCCTTTGGACTTACATGGGAGAGAGACGTGCCCGCCATCAGTGGACAGAGGGGAGGTCCTTTGGACCTACATAGGAGAGAGACATGCCCGCCATCAGTGGACAGAGGGGAGGTCCTTTGGACCTACATGGGAGAGAGACGTGCCCGCCATCAGTGGACAGAGGGGAGGTCCTTTGGACTTACATGGGAGAGAGACATGCCCACCATCAGTGGACAGAGGGGAGGTCCTTTGGACTTACATGGGAGAGAGACATGCCCACCATCAGTGGACAGAGGGGAGGTCCTTTGGACCTACATAGGAGAGAGACATGCCCGCCATCAGGGGGCAGAGGGGAAGTCCTTTGGACTTACATGGGAGAGAGACATGCCCACCATCAGTGGACAGAGGGGAGGTCCTTTGGACCTACATAGGAGAGAGACATGCCCGCCATCAGGGGGCAGAGGGGAGGTCCTTTGGACCTACATGGGAGAGAGACATGCCCACCATCAGTGGACAGAGGGGAGGTCCTTTGGACCTACATAGGAGAGAGACATGCCCACCATCAGGGGGCAGAGGGGAGGTCCTTTGGACCTACATGGGAGAGAGACGTGCCCGCCATCAGTGGACAGAGGGGAGAGAGACGTGCCCGCCATCAGTGGGCAGAGGGGAGAGAGACGTGCCCGCCATCAGTGGACAGAGGGGAGGTCCTTTGGACCTACATAGGAGAGAGACATGCCCGCCATCAGTGGACAGAGGGGAGAGAGACGTGCCCGCCATCAGTGGACAGAGGGGAGAGAGACGTGCCCGCCCTCCACCTGCCTTCCTGTCATGGGGAGATGACCCCACCGTCTGCAGTGTGTGTGTGTGTGTGTGTGTGTGTGTGTGTGTGTGTGTGTGTGTGTGTGTGTGTGATAGAAACAGACGGAAACATACACAGACAGTGAGGGAGAGACAGACAGAAAGAGAGACAGACAGGTCTATGACCTGTGATGTTCCATTTTCTCTATGTGCAAACACAAACAAATCTAGAATTTGTTTGATTTTGAACTGAGATTTATCGATTGAACATTTTGATGAATGGATGGGCAGATGGATATACACGTGACCGTGTGTGTGTGTGTGTGTGTGTGTGTGTGTGTGTGTGTGTGTGAGACAGGGGAGAGAATCATTATAACAGTAATTGATAAGAATGCATGATTTGCTTCCCCTGACAACAACGTTCTCCGTGGCATTGTTCAATTGAGTCGAGTTGAGTTGTCGACAGTCTACAGAAATGTGGCTGTACATCACCTACAGTTTGTAGTTGGCTGTCTATCAATGTTCACCCAGGGTGTTTTTTGTTTGTTTGTTTCTTAGTGTGTTTTTTTTTTAAGAGTACAGCCATCTTGCTTTTACTTTTAAAATATTTCTAAAAACCTTTAAGAAGTTCAGTTCTTTTCCTACAAAACTCACTACTACTTATACATGGCAGCATGTATGTAATGCATTCCTCGTAAACCTGTGCACCGCCCTCAGCACTGTCACCATACACCCTGAATGATGAATGCATGGGCCATTCATTGTCTTGGCCAGCCAGCGGGCAAGTGAGCCACCATGGACACGGGAATTAATCAGGTCATTTGAAAAAAAAAACAACTAAGCTCCAGAGAGTTATTTCCCTTCATTTCCCCCTTTTTTAATTTCATTTCTTCCCCCGGATGTGCTTGATTTGCTCCATATTTTGCTTTGTTTTGAATCTACCCCCCCCCCCCCCCGCCCCCTCCTCAACCCCCATATCTCATTAAATCACCAATTCTTCCCGCCTGTTTAAAAGAGTAACTTGACTGCAATTTCTGAAGATTTATTTGTCCATATAATGACACACATGTAAACAATTTCTAAAAGTCAAAAACTTGCTGGTGAGATAAACAAACTGGCAACCATAAAACAAATAATTGTTGACATTCATGTAATTATGACAGCAAATATATATCAGAAACAGCATAAATAAAAACAGACATAATGCACTGCAGTAAATACAGGTTAATGACAATGTAAACAAGTCAATGCACCTTATCACTGCCAACACACCCCAAAACTGATTATTTCCCCTTATACTTTATTGAATGAGCATTTCATGGATGAGAAGATAAACAGAGATCCCATGTGCAACATGCAGTTAGCACATTTAAAGACCTTATGCTGACAAAAGGCAAGATTCTGTAGAAAAATGCACTTTGATAGGAAAACACATACACTTGCATACAGAACAAGTCAATGCACTGTGGTGAAACAGTTCCTCTGCAGCCTGAATTTCCCACAGAGAAATCTCTTGTGACAAAAAGATTTATACAATATGATACAAAACATCTTTCTCACTGTGATAAATAGATGAAAAGACAGAAAGATTCTGCATGCAGGATATAAGTTATATGTAAAGGCTCTGCACACAGGATAAAGTCATGTGTAAAGGCTCTGTAAGCAGGATATAAGTTATATGTAAAGGCTCTGCATACAGGATATAAGATATATGTAATGGCTATGTAAAGGCTCTGCAAGCAGGATAGAAGATATATGTAAAGTGATACATCATTATCAGTGATATATCGTTATCAGTGACATGTCATTATCAGTGATACATAATTATCAGTGTTACATCTTTATCATACATCATCATCAGTGACACACCATCAGTGACACATGATGACCGTGTGACAAACACTGGCAGCGGATCACCAACTGGCCTCTGGGACAGCTGAAAGGGAGCTGATTCAGGACAATGACTTGTCAAAAAAAAATATCACACATACATACGTGACAATGCTCACACTACTACTACAATGACTATTACTACTGATAGCGATAACAATAATGATATTTATCATTATTATTATCATTGATATCATTATATTTTCATTTGTAATATTATCATGTTTATATCATTATTATTATTTTCATTATTGTTATTCTGTTATTATCATAAATATCATTATTACAGTATATAAGTATCCATATCAATCAATCAATCAGTAGCATTAATACATAATAAGAAAACCACAAAAAAAACCCAAAAAATAACTACTGGCTTGAAGGCACACGTAAAAAATTTTATAGGTGATCATGAATCTGGATCCATATTTTTTAACTTCCACAGTAGAAATGGGCTGCGCAGACAGAAAATCACTCATTTTATAAATGGAGGAACCTGTCCCTAGAAGTCTGTCTTTTTACCTTACACACTCACTCTGTCCAGACAGAAAACCACTCATTTTATAAATGGAGGAACCTGTCCCTAGAAGTCTGTCTTTTTACCTTACACACTCACTCTGTCCAGACAGAAAATCACTCATTTTATAAATGGAGGAACCTGTCCCTAGAAGTCTGTCTTTTTACCTTACACACTCACTCTGTCCAGACAGAAAATCACTCATTTTATAAATGGAGGAACCTGTCCCTAGAAGTCTGTCTTTTTACCTTACACACTCACTCTGTCCAGACAGAAAATCACTCATTTTATAAATGGAGGAACCTGTCCCTAGAAGTCTGTCTTTTTACCTTACACACTCACTCTGTCCAGACAGAAAATCACTCATTTTATAAATGGAGGAACCTGTCCCTAGAAGTCTGTCTTTTTACCTTACACACTCACTCTGTCCAGACAGAAAATCACTCATTTTATAAATGGAGGAACCTGTCCCTAGAAGTCTGTCTTTTTACCTTACACACTCACTCTGTCCAGACAGAAAATCACTCATTTTATAAATGGAGGAACCTGTCCCTAGAAGTCTGTCTTTTTACCTTACACACTCACTCTGTCCGCAGAGAGAAAATCACTCATTTTATAAATGGAGGAACCTGTCCCTAGAAGTCTGTCTTTTTACCTTACACACTCACTCTGTCCGCAGAGAGAAAATCACTGGTGTAAATGGAACGAACTGTCACTAGAAAGGAAACAGGCTTGTGGCTTGTGCCCCTGATCACGTTGCTGAGGGCTGGGTTTTTGGAGATGTAAAGGTTTCCTTGCTGAAGGGTGTGAGGCCTGAAGTATTGCTGCCTGGGGTCAGCGTTCACACCACACAGCCACATGTCGGAATAACTGTGTCAGTGGGACACCTTCACATTCCATCTTCACTTCCATGCATAATGTGTCAAACAGTATGAATTAGTCTGAATCAAAACCAAACCAAAACTCTCAGTGTAGTGGCACGCTCTCTCTGGGGAGAGCAGCCCAAATCTGACACAAAGAAATCTGGTGTGACAAGAGCACTACAATACAATGCAATACTTTTTCAGTCTCACCAGACACTTTTCAAAATGTGGCCATCTGAGAAAAAACAAACAACCCCCCCAAAAAAACAAACATGTATGAAATGTTTCAAAAATGTTATGAAATAAAAACAGCAGGATATAAACTAAAACAACCCAAGAAGTTGACAGACCCCACACAGCTGACAGACAGAACAGAGGACACAGAGAGAAGAGAATCAAAAGACACACATGTTGGAGAGTCACACAGAGAGAAGAGAATCAAAAGACACACATGTTGGAGAGTCACACAGAGAGAAGAGAATCAAAAGACACACATGTTGGAGAGTCACAGAGAGAAGAGAATCAAAAGACACACATGTTGGAGAGTGACACACAGAGAGAAGAGAATCAAAAGACACACATGTTGGAGAGTCACACACAGAGAGAGAAGAGAATCAAAAGATACATGTTGGAGAGTCACACAGAGAGAAGAGAATCAAAAGACACATGTTGGAGAGTGACACAGAGAGAAGAGAATCAAAAGACACACATGTTGGAGAGTCACACAGAGAGAAGAGAATCAAAAGACACACATGTTGGAGAGTGACACAGAGAGAAGAGAATTAAAAGACACACATGTTGGAGAGTCACAGAGAGAAGAGAATCAAAAGAAACACATGTTGGAGAGTCACACAGAGAGAAGAGAATCAAAAGACACACATGTTGGAGAGTCACACAGAGAGAGAAGAGAATCAAAAGACACACATGCTGGAGAGTCACACAGAGAGAGAAGAGAATCAAAAGACACACATGTTGGAGAGTCACACAGAGAGAGAAGAGAATCAAAAGACACACATGTTGGAGAGTGACACAGAGAGAGAAGAGAATCAAAAGACACACATGTTGGAGAGTCACAGAGAGAGAAGAGAATCAAAAGACACATGTTGGAGAGTCACACACACAGAGAAGAGAATCAAAAGACACACATGTTGGAGAGTCACACAGAGAGAAGAGAATCAAAAGACACACATGTTGGAGAGTCACACAGAGAGAAGAGAATCAAAAGACACACATGTTGGAGAGTCACACAGAGAGAGAAGAGAATCAAAAGACACACATGTTGGAGAGTGACACAGAGAGAAGAGAATCAAAAGACACACATGTTGGAGAGTCACACAGAGAGAAGAGAATCAAAAGACACACATGTTGGAGAGTCACACAGAGAGAAGAGAATCAAAAGACACACATGTTGGAGAGTCACACAGAGAGAAGAGAATCAAAAGACACACATGTTGGAGAGTCACACACAAAGAAGAGAATCAAAAGACACACATGTTGGAGAGTCACAGAGAGAGAAGAGAATCAAAAGACACACATGTTGGAGAGTCACACAGAGAGAAGAGAATCAAAAGACACACATGTTGGAGAGTCACACACAAAGAAGAGAATCAAAAGACACACATGTTGGAGAGTCACAGAGAGAGAAGAGAATCAAAAGACACACATGTTGGAGAGTCACACAGAGAGAAGAGAATCAAAAGACACACATGTTGGAGAGTCACACAGAGAGAAGAGAATCAAAAGACACACATGTTGGAGAGTCACACACAAAGAAGAGAATCAAAAGACACACATGTTGGAGAGTGACACAGAGAGAAGAGAATCAAAAGACACACATGTTGGAGAGTCACACACAGAGAGAAGAGAATCAAAAGACACACATGTTGGAGAGTGACACAGAGAGAAGAGAATCAAAAGACACACATGTTGGAGAGTCACACACAGAGAGAAGAGAATCAAAAGACACACATGTTGGAGAGTCACACACAGAGAGATTAAAGAATCAAAAGACACACATGTTGGAGAGTGACACACAGAGAGAAGAGAATCCAAAGACACACATGTTGGAGAGTGACAGAGAGAGAAGAGAATCAAAAGACACATGTTGGAGAGTGACACAGAGAGAAGAGAATCAAAAGACACACATGTTGGAGAGTCACACAGAGAGAAGAGAATCAAAAGACACACATGTTGGAGAGTCACACAGAGAGAGAAGAGAATCAAAAGACACACATGTTGGAGAGTCACACACAGAGAGAGAAGAGAATCAAAAGACACACATGCTGGAGAGTCACACACAGAGAAGAGAATCAAAAGACACACATGTTGGAGAGTCACACAGAGAGAGAGAAGAGAATCAAAAGACACACATGTTGGAGAGTCACACAGAGAGAAGAGAATCAAAAGACACACATGTTGGAGAGTCACACAGAGAGAAGAGAATCAAAAGACACACATGTTGGAGAGTCACACACAGAGAGAGAAGAGAATCAAAAGACACACATGTTGGAGAGTCACACAGAGAGAAGAGAATCAAAAGACACACATGTTGGAGAGTGACACACAGAGAGAAGAGAATCAAAAGACACATGTTGGAGAGTGACACAGAGAGAAGAGAATCAAAAGACACACATGTTGGAGAGTCACACAGAGAGAAGAGAATCAAAAGACACACATGTTGGAGAGTCACACAGAGAGAGAAGAGAATCAAAAGACACACATGTTGGAGAGTCACACACAGAGAGAAGAGAATCAAAAGACACACATGTTGGAGAGTCACACAGAGAGAAGAGAATCAAAAGACACACATGTTGGAGAGTCACACAGAGAGAGAAGAGAATCAAAAGACACACATGTTGGAGAGTCACACAGAGACAGAAGAGAATCAAAAGACACACATGTTGGAGAGTCACACACAGAGAAGAGAATCAAAAGACACACATGTTGGAGAGTCACACACAGAGAGAGAAGAG
>NC_134896.1:3434930-3452430 GCF_041734735.1 Babylonia areolata | reverse complement strand
ACATGACACACAACAGCAGTGACACATCACAGAACACGGCAGTGACATGACACACAACACAGCAGTGACACATCACAGGATGTGGCAGGACCGGGAGGTGTGAACAGAGCGGCGTGGCTGAGCAGCGGGCTGCTTGACGTCCGGCATCAGAGAGGTCTTGTTCCGGGTCAGCCTGGGGCCGTCCTGCAGGGAGGTGACCGTGGGGTCCTCGTGACTGGGTCGCTCCTCAGTCACCGTGGGGAAGGGCAGCAACATCTGCACACGTTCCACGTCACAGGGCAGCGTCATGGAGTGTCACAGGAACATCCATTGTCACTACACAATATCTGCTGTACGGCCTGTTTTTTAAAGGAACGTCCATCGTCTCTACACAATATCTGCTCTACAGTCTGTTTTTTAAAGGAACATCCATCGTCACTACACAATATCTGCTGTACGGTCTGTTTTTTAAAGGGACATTCATTGTCACTACACAATATCTGCTGTACGGTCTGTTTTTTAAAGGAACATCCATAGCCACTACACAATATTTGCTCTACAGTCTGTTTTTTAAAGGAACGTCGATAGTCACTACACAATATCTGCTGTACAGTCTGCTTTTTAAAGGAACGTCCATCGTCACTACACAATTTCTGCTCTACAGTCTGTTTGTTTTTTAAAGGAACGTCCATAGTCACTACACAATATCTGCTGTACAGTCTGTTTTTTTAAAGGAACATCCATAGTCACTACACAGTATCTGCTGTACGGTCTGTTTTTTAAAGGCACATCCATTGTCACTACACAATATCTGCTGTACAGTCTGTTTTTTAAAGGAACATCCATCATCACTACACATTATCTGCTGTACAGTTTGCTTTTTAAAGGAACATCCATCGTCACTACACAATATCTGCTGTACGGTCTGTTTTTAAAGGAACGTCCATCGTCTCTACACAATATCTGCTGTACTACAGTGGGACACAACACAACAAGACACTGAAGGACTACAGTGGGACACAAAAAGACACTGAAGGACTACAGTGGGACACAACAAGACACTGAAGGACTACAGTGGGACACAACACAACAAGACACTGAAGGACTACAGTGGGACACAACACAACAAGACACTGAAGGACTACAGTGGGACACAACACAACAAGACACTGAAGGACTACAGTGGGACACAACACAACAAGACACTGAAGGACTACAGTGGGACACAACACAACAAGACACTGAAGGACTACAGTGGGACACAACACAACAAGACACTGAAGGACTACAGTGGAACACAACAAGACACTGAAGGACTACAGTGGGACACAAAAAGACACTGAAGGACTACAGTGGGACACAACACAACAAGACACTGAAGGACTACAGTAGGACACAACAAGACATTGAAGGACTACAGTGGGACACAACACAACAAGACACTGAAGGACTACAGTGGGACACAACACAAAAAGACACTGAAGGACTACAGTGGGACACAACAAGACACTGAAGGACCACAGTGGGACACAACAAGCCACTGAGAGACTACAGTGGGACACAACAAGACACTGAAGGACTACAGTGGGACACAACACCACAAGACACTGAAGGACCACGGTGGGACACAACATAACAAGACACTGAAGGACCACAGTGGGACACAAGACACTGAAGGACTACAGTAGGACACAACAAGATGCTGAAGGACCACAGTGGGACACAACACAAAGACACTGAAGGACCACAGTGGGACACAACAAGACACTGAAGGACTACAGTGGGACACAACACAACTAGACACTGAAGGACCACAGTGGGACACAACACAACAAGACACTGAAGGACCACAGTGGGACACAACACAACTAGACACTGAAGGACTATAGTGGGACACAACACAACTAGACACTGAAGGACTACAGTGGGACACAACACAACAAGACACTGAAGGACTATAGTGGGACACAACACAACAAGACACTGAAGGACCACAGTGGGACACAACACAACAAGACACTGAAGGACTACAGTGGGACACAACAAGACACTGAAGGACTACAGTGGGACACAACACAACAAGACACTGAAGGACTACAGTGGGACACAACAAGACGCTGAAGGACTACAGTGGGACACAACACAACAAGACACTGAAGGACCACAGTGGGACACAACACAACAAGACACTGAAGGACTACAGTGGGACACAACACAACAAGACACTGAAGGACTACAGTGGGACACAACAAGACGCTGAAGGACCACTGTGGGACACAACAAGACACTGAAGGACTCAACACAGGGGAGATGTGGCCCAGTGGTACAAACTCTTTACCTCAGAGATGGGAACAGCGTCATGCTCCGTTCCCTTCAGAGTCATCAGGTTCACAATGTTGCATGGCATTTCGCTCCCCTCGCCCTGGTTCCTAAACACACAGTAAAGAAGCACACATGTCTGGTTCCTAAACACACAGAAAAGAAACACATGTCTGGTTCCTAAACACACAGTAAAGAAACACATATAGTAAAGAAACACATGTCTGGTTCCTAAACACACAGTAAAGAAACACATATGTCTGGTTCCTAAACACACAGAAAAGAAACACATGTCTGGTTCCTAAACACACAGTAAAGAAACATATGTCTGGTTCCTAAACACACAGAAAAGAAACACACATGTCTGGTTCCTAAACACACAGTAAAGAAACACATATGTCTGGTTCCTAAACACACAGTAAAGAAACACATATGTCTGGTTCCTAAACACACAGTAAAGAAACACATATGTCTGGTTCCTAAACACACAGTAAAGAAACACATATGTTTGGTTCCTAAACACACAGTAAAGAAACACATATGTCTGGTTCCTAAACACACAGTAAAGAAACACATATGTCTGGTTCCTAAACACACAGTAAAGAAACACATATGTTTGGTTCCTAAACACACAGTAAAGAAACACATATGTCTGGTTCCTAAACACACAGTAAAGAAACACATATGTCTGGTTCCTAAACACACAGTAATGAAACACATTTGTCTGGTTCCTAAACACACAGTAAAGAAACATATGTCTGGTTCCTAAACAGACAGTAAAGAAATACATATTTATTATGTCTGGTTCCTAAACACACAGTAAAGAAACACATATGTCTGGTTCCTAAACACACAGTAAAGAAACACATATGTCTGGTTCCTAAACACACAGTAAAGAAACACATGTCTGGTTCCTAAACACACAGTAAAGAAACACATGTCTGGTTCCTAAACACACAGTAAAGAAACACATGTCTGGTTCCTAAACACACAGTAAAGAAACACATATATCTGGTTCCTAAACACAGTAAAGAAACACATATCTGCTTCCAATACACACAGTAAAGAAACACATATGTCTGGTTCCTAAACACACACAGTAAAGAAACACGTATGTCTGGTTCCTAAACACACAGTAAAGAAACACGTATGTCTGGTTCCTAAACACACAGTAAAGAAACACATATGTTTGGTTCCTAAACACACAGTAAAGAAACACATATCTGCTTCCAAAACACACAGTAAAGAAACACGTATGTCTGGTTCCTAAACACTGAGTCAAACAAGAAGAAAAAAGACATACTTTACTCAAGATGCACTGTCTGGACTGGTGGCATAGCGGTAACACATCCACTTAGAAAACGAGAGAATTTAAGTGCACTGGTTCGAATCCCACAGTCGCCAGTATCTTCTCCCCCTCCACTAGACCTTGAGTGGTGGTCTGGATGCTAGTCATTTGGATGAGAAGATATAGTGAGGTCTCATGCGCAGCATGCGCTTGGCTCAAGTTAAAGAGCCCATGGCAACAGAAGGCTTGTCCTTGGCACAATTGTGCTGAAAAGTCCACTCTGATATACTTGTGTAAGTGTGTGTGACTGAAGCCTGAAGGAATGATACATGGAACGAATGATAAGCGCCAAAAGGCAGCTGTCGGTCAGCTCTGCCCAGGAAGGCAGCCTGTGGTGCAAATGAGTGTGCATGCAAATCGCTTTGGTCTCTGACAGAAAATAAGCATAATATAAGTATCAATATCACCACTTCTACTTATCATAACAATGAAAATAATAATAACAATGATAATGACAATAACAATGATACTAATCACAAAACCTGAAAGCTGGTAAGACACCACTGTCCCTATGGTGTTTGAGTACTGTCTGTCACCTTCACACCTACCCTGGTTCTTTTCGTCAGAAATAATGCATGGGTTACTTGGGCTTTTGGAGTGGTTTGGGGATGTGTGTGTGTGTGTGTGTGTGTGTGTGTGTGTGTGTATGGGGGGTGGCTGAGGGGGAAAGCAGGTGTATGTGTGACAGTTTGAGCATGGGTGTGTCGGGGGTTAGAGGGTGAGGTATATAAATGTGTGTTTGGGTGTATGTATGTATGTAGGTAGGTAGGTAGTTACAGACAGACAGACAGCCGGACAGACAGCCAGACAGGTTAGTAGGTAGGTAGATAGACAGACTGATTAATTGGTAGGAAGATAGATAGCCCATCATTTCTGGTCAAAACAGCTGCAGAACCTAAACCGAACAGCTCCCACCTACCAAATTAAATCGATATATTTCTTTATTTTTCATGTATACATATATAAAAATAAACTCCAACTGACTCAGCATGAAGCAGCCTGTCGGTGATGTCCAGTGCTGCAGCACTGAGGGCCAGGTATTCCGCACCGCTGCAGTGCATCTGCACCGAACCAGAGTCGGGCGTGTCGACTGCGACAGAGGTGAGGTCCTTGTAGAGGGAGCGGGCCAGCAGGGCCCATAACTCATCCCCCAGGCTGATGCTGTGGTGCAGGAGGTGGGCGTACATGGGCTGACGATTCACGTGATGCGAGTCAATCAGGTACACCACACGCCGCTCTCCACACTGCCATCATACAACACACACTGCCCTGTCTGACATCATACAACACACACTGCCCTGTCTGACATCATACAACACACACTGCCCTGTCTGACATCACACAACACACACTGCCCTGTCTGACATCACACAACACACACTGCCCTGTCTGACATCACACAACACACACTGCCCTGTCTGACATCATACAACACACACTGTCCTGTCTGACAACACACAACACACACTGTCCTGTCTGACATCACACAACACACACTGCCCTGTCTGACATCATACAACACACACTGCCCTGTCTGACAACACACACTGCCCTGTCTGACATCACACAACACACACTGCCCTGTCTGACATCACACAACACACACTGCCCTGTCTGACATCACACAACACACACTGCCCTGTCTGACATCACACAACACACACCGAGTGAGGTCATCACACAACACACACTGCCCTGTCTGACATCATACAACACACACTGCCCTGTCTGACATCACACAACACACACTGCCCTGTCTGACATCACACAACACACACTGCCCTGTCTGACATCACACAACACACACTGCCCTGTCTGACATCACACAACACACACTGCCCTGTCTGACATCACACACTGCCCTGTCTGACATCATACAACACACACTGCCCTGTCTGACATCACACACAACACACACTGCCCTGTCTGACATCACACAACACACACTGCCCTGTCTGACATCACACAACACACACTGTCCTGTCTGACATCATACAACACACACTGCCCTGTCTGACATCACACAACACACACTGCCCTGTCTGACATCTCACACAACACACACTGCCCTGTCTGACATCACACAACACACACTGCCCTGTCTGACATCACACAACACACACTGCCCTGTCTGACATCACACACTGCCCTGTCTGACATCATACAACACACACTGCCCTGTCTGACATCACACACAACACACACTGCCCTGTCTGACATCACACAACACACACTGCCCTGTCTGACATCACACAACACACACTGTCCTGTCTGACATCATACAACACACACTGCCCTGTCTGACATCACACAACACACACTGCCCTGTCTGACATCTCACACAACACACACTGCCCTGTCTGACATCACACAACACACACTGCCCTGTCTGACATCACACACTGCCCTGTCTGACATCACACAACACACACTGCCCTGTCTGACATCACACAACACACACTGTCCTGTCTGACATCACACAACACACACTGTCCTGTCTGACATCACACATCACACACTGCCCTGTCTGACATCACACAACACACACTGAGTGAGGTCATCACACAACACACACTGCCCTGTCTGACATCATACATCACACACTGCCCTGTCTGACATCACACACTGCCCTGTCTGACATCATACATCACACACTGCCCTGTCTGACATCACACACTGCCCTGTCTGACATCACACAACACACACTGCCCTGTCTGACATCACACACTGCCCTGTCTGACATCACACAACACACACTGAGTGAGGTCATCACACAACACACACTGCCCTGTCTGACATCACACAACACACACTGCCCTGTCTGACATCACACAACACACACTGCCCTGTCTGACATCACACATCACACACTGCCCTGTCTGACATCACACAACACACACTGCCCTGTCTGACATCACACAACACACACTGTCCTGTCTGACATCACACAACACACACTGCCCTGTCTGACATCAAACAACACACACTGCCCTGTCTGACAACACACACTGCCCTGTCTGACATCACACACTGCCCTGTCTGACATCACACAACACACACTGTCCTGTCTGACATCACACAACACACACTGTCCTGTCTGACATCACACACAACACACACTGCCCTGTCTGACATCACACAACACACACTGTCCTGTCTGACATCACACACAACACACACTGCCCTGTCTGACATCACACACTGCCCTGTCTGACATCACACATCACACACTGTCCTGTCTGACATCACACAACACACACTGTCCTGTCTGACATCACACACAACACACACTGCCCTGTCTGACATCACACAACACACACTGTCCTGTCTGACATCACACAACACACACTGCCCTGTCTGACATCACACACAACACACACTGCCCTGTCTGACATCACACAACACACACTGTCCTGTCTGACATCACACAACACACACTGCCCTGTCTGACATCACACAACACACACTGCCCTGTCTGACATCACACAACACACACTGCCCTGTCTGACATCACACAACACACACTGCCCTGTCTGACATCACACAACACACACTGCCCTGTCTGACATCACACATCACACACTGCCCTGTCTGACATCACACACTGCCCTGTCTGACAACACACACTGCCCTGTCTGACATCACACATCACACACTGCCCTGTCTGACATCACACACTGCCCTGTCTGACAACACACACTGCCCTGTCTGACATCACACAACACACACTGCCCTGTCTGACATCACACAACACACACTGCCCTGTCTGACATCACACAACACACACTGCCCTGTCTGACATCACACAACACACACTGCCCTGTCTGACATCATACAACACACACTGCCCTGTCTGACATCACACATCACACACTGCCCTGTCTGACATCACACAACACACACTGCCCTGTCTGACATCACACATCACACACTGCCCTGTCTGACATCACACAACACACACTGCCCTGTCTGACATCACACACAACACACACTGCCCTGTCTGACATCACACAACACACACTGCCCTGTCTGACATCTCACACAACACACACTGCCCTGTCTGACATCACACACAACACACACTGCCCTGTCTGACATCTCACACAACACACACTGCCCTGTCACACACAGTCACACAAAGCACTGACCTTTCTCTGCCCACACACAGTCACACAAAGCACTCCTTTCTCTGCTCACACAGTCACACAAAGCACTGACCTTTCTCTGCCCACACAGACAGTCACACAAAGCACTGACCTTTCTCTGCCCACACAGACAGTCACACAAAGCACTGACCTTTCTCTGCCCACACAGACAGTCACACAAAGCACTGACCTTTCTCTGCTCACACACACAGTCACACAAAGCACTGACCTTTGTCTGTCCACACAGACAGTCACACAAAGCACTGACTTTTCTCTGCCCACACACACAGTCACACAAAGCACTGACCTTTCTCTGCCCACACAGTCACACAAAGCACTGACCTTTCTCTGCTCACAAACACAGTCACACAAAGCACTGACTTTTCTCTGCCCACACACACAGTCACACAAAGCACTGACCTTTCTCTGCTCACACAGACAGTCACACAAAGCACTGACCTTTCTCTGCCCACAAACACAGTCACACAAAGCACTGACCTTTCTCTGCCCACACACACAGTCACACAAAGCAATGACCTTTCTCTGCCCACACACACAGTCACACAAAGCACTCCTTTCTCTGCCCACACAGACAGCCACACAAAGCACTGACCTTTCTCTGCCCACACACACAGTCACACAAAGCACTGACCTTTCTCTGCCCACACACACAGTCACACAAAGCACTGACCTTTCTCTGCCCACACACACAGTCACACAAAGCACTCCTTTCTCTGCCCACATAGACAGTCACACAAAGCACTGACCTTTCTCTGTCCACAAACACAGTCACACAAAGCACTGACCTTTCTCTGCCCACACACACAGTCACACAAAGCACTGACCTTTCTCTGCCCACACACACAGTCACACAAAGCACTGACCTTTCTCTGCCCACACACACAGTCACACAAAGCACTGACCTTTCTCTGCCCACACACACAGTCACACAAAGCACAGACCTTTCTCTCCCCACACAGACAGCCACACAAAGCACTGACCTTTCTCTGCCCACACACACAGTCACACAAAGCACTGACCTTTCTCTGCCCCCACACACAGTCACACAAAGCACTGACCTTTCTCTGCCCACAAACACAGTCACACAAAGCACTGACCTTTCTCTGCCCACACACACAGTCACACAAAGCACTGACCTTTCTCTGCCCACACAGACAGTCACACAAAGCACGGACCTTTCTCTGCTCACACACACAGTCACACAAAGCACTCCTTTTTCCTCTGACACAGACAGTCACACAAAGCACTGACCTTTCTCTGCCCACACACACAGTCACACAAAGCACTGACCTTTCTCTGCCTGCACAGACTGATGTGCAGTTCGTGGCGGTGCTGAGAGTTGTCCAGGTAGTCATCAGACACGAACAGCACGACCATGTCGCACAGGTCCAACAGCTGTAACTTGGGCGCCTGAACCCCCTCCGTGTGCGTGGAGGTCAGGAACTCACACGTCACCCTCCCGCCCCCTCGCTGCTTCAGCAAGGCAGACAGCACTGAGGCCTGTTTGAAGCAGTCCTGTGCAAAGCTGAACACCACAGTCCTGGTCGTCCCATCAGCTGCTGACGATGATAGAGGCTTGCTTTCTGCATCTGGATCACCTGCTGACGATGACAGAGGCTTGCTTTCTGCATCTGGATCACCTGCTGACAATGATAGACCCTTGCTTTCCAGAGTTGGATCACCTGCTGACGATGATAGAGGCTTGCTTTCCAGAGTTGGATCACCTGCTGACGATGATAGAGGCTTGCTTTCCAGAGTTGGATCACCTGCTGATGATGATAGAGGCTTGCTTTCTGCAGCTGGATCACCTGCTGACGATGATAGAGGCTTGCTTTCCAGAGTTGGATCACCTGCTGACGATGATAGAGGCTTGCTTTCCAGAGTTGGATCACCTGCTGATGATGATAGAGGCTTGCTTTCCAGAGTTGGATCACCTGCTGACGATGATAGAGGCTTGCTTTCCAGAGTTGGATCACCTGCTGACGATGATAGAGGCTTGCTTTCCAGAGTTGGATCACCTGCTGACGATGACTGGGGCTGCTTGCTTTCTGCAGTTCTGAGAAAGATGTCGGAGATGCCTTTCTTGAGCATAAAGCGCCCGTCAAAGTATTTTGACCGCCAGTTGGCCGTGAGGAAAGGTATCCGCATTTTGTTGGTGGGTTCTATCTGAAATTGGACCAAAAAGCTGACAGTTTTTAATTCTTCATTTCAGTATGACAATCACTGCCTTTATTTCACTTCCTTTCAATTTAATGTGACAACCACCACCTGTCATTTTAATGTGACAACCACCACCTGTCATTTTAATGTGACAACCACCACCTGTCATTTTAATGTGACAACCACCGCCTTTCACTTTAATGTGACAACCACCGCCTTTCACTTTAATGTGACAACCACCGCCTGTCACTTTAATGTGACAACCACCACCTTTCACTTTAATGTGACAACCACCGCCTGTCACTTTAATGTGACAACCACCACCTGTCATTTTAATGTGACAACCACTGCCTGTCACTTTAATGTGACAACCACCACCAATCACCGCCTTTCACTTTAATGTGACAACCACCGCCTGTCATTTTAATGTGACAACCACCGCCTTTCACTTTAATGTGACAATCATTGCCATTGTGATACAACACAAAATAATAGAACAGACTTCATTATGAATGAAAGAAAACATCATTTGTACTGCAATAAAAATGTCAATTCCTGTTGCCATGACAACATTTCCCAAACAGTGATAAATACAAGCTGATAGGACAGGATACCACAGGAAGCGACATACCCTGACAACATTTCCCAAACACTGATAAATACAAGCTGATAGGACAGGATACCACAGGAAGCGACATACCCTGACAACATTTCCCAAACACTGATAAATACAAGCTGATAGGACAGGATACCACAGGAAGCGACATACCCTGACAACATTCCCCAAACACTGATAAATACAAGCTGACAGGACAGGGTACCGCAGGAAGCAATATACTATGACAACATTCCCCAAACACTGACCAGACGGAAGCGGTTAAGGATGGGGCTCCCAGCCTTCAGGGCTTCCAGCCACTTGACGACAGTCTCCGCCAGACTGAAGTGCTCCTCCTCATACACCACGCCGGTCATGTCCACCAGGGATGCCGCCGAAAACATGGCTGGCAGCTGCTTGACTGACGCACTGGCCAGCAGTGGTAGGAAGTAGATTCCGTCCTGCAGTCATCGTCATCATCATCAGCATGGCAACAACAACACAAAACATGACACGTTCTCTCAGTACATCACACCCCAACACCATACATCACACCCCAACACCACACATCACACCCCAACACCACACATCACACCCCAACACCACCACCACACATCACACCCCAACACCACCACCACACATCACACCCCACACCATACCACATCACACCCCAACACCATACATCACACCCCAACACCACCACCACACATCACACCCCAACACCACCACCACACACCACACCCCAACACCATACCACATCACACCAACACAACCCAACACCATACCACATCACACCCCAACACCACCACACACCACACCCCAACACCATACATCACACCCCAACACCATACCACATCAAACCCCAACACCACCACACATCATACCCCATCACCCCACCCCATACCATACCACCCCATACCACACCCCACCCAGCCCTCCACACCACACCACCGCACACCACCCCATATCACCCCACACCATACCACCCCATACCACACCACACCACCCCATACCACACCACACCCAGCCCTCCACCCCACACCACACCATACCACACCACCCCATACCATACCACCCCATACTACACCACACCACCCCATACCATACCACCCCATACCACACCACACCCAGCCCTCCACCCCACACCACCCCATACCACACCACACTACCCCATACCATATCACCCCACACCACCACATACCACACCACCCCGCCCCATACCACACCACACCCAGCCCTCCACCCCACACCACCCCATACCACACCACCCCACCCCATACCACACCACCCCGCCCCATACCACACCACACCCAGCCCTCCACCCCACACCACCCCATACCACACCACCCCATACCACACCACCCCACCCCATACCACACCACACCACCCCATACCATACCACCCCATACCACACCACACCCAGCCCTCCACCCCACACCACCCCATACCACACCACACTACCCTATACCATATCACCCCACACCACCCCATACCACCCCACCCCATACCACACCACCCCACCCCACCCCACCCAGCCCTCCACACCAAACCACACACCCCACTCCACCCTACACCACACCACCCCACCCCATACCACACCCTACCCAGCCCTCCATCCCACCCCACCCCACTCCACACTACCCCACTCTACACCACCCCACACACCACACCACCCCACACCACACCACCCCACCCCACACACAACACCACCCCACCCCACACCACACCACACCAAGCTTCAGGGGGCGGGGCCAGGACAGCAGGGACTCACAGCAGACATGTATCTGGCGAGGGCGATGTTGTACTCCTCCTGGCAGACTGAGGACTGGACGTAGTGGTCAGTCAGGAAGATCACCACCACCTTGGCTCGGTCCACTGCGCTGTACAGCGCCTCCTGCCAGCTGTTTCCTGCACACAGCGCCACGTGTGTGTGTAACTGCGCATGTGTGTGTGTGTGTGTGTGTGTGTGTGTGTGTGCGGGGGGTGGGGGGGGGGGGGTGTTGTAATGCGTGTGTGTGTGTTGTAATGTGTGTGTGTGTGTGTGTGTGTGTGTGTGTGTGTGTGTGTGGGTGTTGTAATGTGTGTGTGTGTGTGTGTGTGGGTGGGTGTGGGTGTGGGTGTTGTAATGTGTGTGTATATGTGTGTGTGTGTGTGTGTGTGTGTGTGTGTGTGTGTGTGTGTGTGTGTTGTAATGTGTGTGTGTATGTGTGTGTGTGTGTGTGGGTGTGGGTGTTGTAATGTGTGTGTGTGTGTGTGTGTGTGTGTGTGTGTGTGTGTGTGTGTAGTTTGCTAGTTACATATTTAGTGTGAATACACAACATCAATGAAATGTGCTACGTATAAAACCATGTGTTTTGTAAAGCACCCACAGTAGATTTTTGGTTAGTGTGCTAAATAAGTATTCATTCTTCTTCCTCTTCTCCTTAATGTTAGTATTGTAATATTATCATTATCATTATTACCATCCTGTCTAGCAGTATCGTCAACACACCTGTCCTCAGTTCACTCCTATCTAGGTAGACGCTATTAATAACATATCATTATCATCATGTGTCAACACACCTGTTGACAGCTCACTTCTCTCCTGGAACATCCTATTAATAACATTATCATCATCATCATCACCATCATCATCATCATCATGTGTCAACACACCTGTCCTCAGCTCACTTCTGTCCTGGAACACCCTATTAATAACATCATCATCATCATCATCATCACCATCATCATCATCATGTGTCAACATACCTGTCCTCAGCTCACTCCTATCAAGGAAGACCCTATTAATAACATCATCACCATCATCATCATCATCATCATCATCACCATCATGTGTCAACACACCTGCTGACAGCTCACTTCTGTCCTGGAACATCCTATTAATAACATCATCATCACCATCACCATCACCATCATCATCATCATCATCACCATCATCATGTGTCAACACACCTGTCCTCAGCTCACTGCGGTCCAGGAAGACCCTCAGACTGGGGTCAATGTCCAGCAGGTTCATGTGGAACTTGTGAGCCTCTGTGGGTGTCTTGTGAGCGTAGGAGATGAAGACGTCGTAGACAGAGTCGTGGAGGTTGTCAGACACAGGCACGACCTTCACCTCGCTGCTGGGGCTGGCAGACTGCGAGTCGTGGCCCTCAACGGCTGCGGCTACTTTGTTCCTGTCCATCTCCTTCACCAGCATGCAGCAGGCCACCGATATCTTCTCCTCTTTCCTCTCGTTGTCCTTCCTCACTCTGAAACAACAGAAACAAGAACTGAAACAATAGAAAAAAAAATTTGTATATAATGAATGGCATTTGTGTACCACATTTCTCAAAGTTGACTGAGACTCAATGTGATGGAAATCACCCATTCATGTGCAGTCATGCCTGAAAATGACTGAGACATGTGCAGTCTTGCCTGAAAATGACTGAGCACACTCAACCATCACACACGCACCGATGAGGGGGGAAAACAGCTCAAATCCACAACAAAGAGTGAGTAAAGGGCAGGTAATCAGAGTGTTGTGTAGATGGCACTTCAACCACCCACAGTTAATCAGTGTGTTATGTAAATGGCACTTCAACCACCCACAGTTGATCAGTGTGTTATGTAAATGGCACTTCAACCACCCATAGTTGATCAGAGTGTTGTGTAGATGGCACTTCAACCACCCACAGTTAATCAGTGTGTTATGTAAATGGCACTTCAACCACCCACAGTTGATCAGTGTGTTATGTAAATGGCACTTCAACCACCCACAGTTAATCAGTGTTATGTAAATGACACTTCAACCACCCATAGTTGATCAGAGTGTTGTGTAGATGGCACTTCAACCACCCACAGTTAATCAGTGTGTTATGTAAATGGCACTTCAACCACCCACAGTTAATCAGTGTTATGTAAATGACACTTCAACCACTCATAGTTGATCAGGGTGTTATGCAAATGACACTTCAACCCACAGTTAATCAGGGTGTTATGTAAATGACACTTCAACCACCCACAGTTAATCAGTGTTATGTAAATGGCACTTCAACCACCCACAGTTAATCAGTGTTATGTAAATGACACTTCAACCACCCATAGTCGATCAGGGTGTTATGTAAATGACACTTCAACCCACAGTTAATCAGGGTGTTATGTAAATGACACTTCAACCACCCACAGTTAATCAAGGTGTTATGTAAATGACACTTCAACCACCCACAGTTAATCAGTGTGTTATGTAAATGACACTTCAACCACCCACAGTTAATCAGAGTGTTATGTAAATGACACTTCAACCACCCACAGTTAATCAGTGTGTTATGTAAATGACACTTCAACCACCCACAGTTAATCAGAGTGTTATGTAAATGACACTTCAACCACCCACAGTTAATCTAGGTGTTATGTAAATGACACTTCAACCACCCACAGTTAATCAGTGTGTTATGTAAATGACACTTCAACCACCCACAGTTAATCAGAGTGTCATGTAAATGACACTTCAACCACCCACAGTTAATCAGTGTGTTATGTAAATGACACTTCGACCACCCACAGTTAATCAGGGTGTTATGTAAATGACACTTCAACCACACACAGTTAATCAGAGTGTGATGTAAATGACACTTCAACCACCCACAGTTAATCAGTGTTATGTAAATGACACTTCAACCACCCACAGTTAATCAGAGTGTTATGTAAATGACACTTCAACCCACAGTTAATCAGGGTGTTATGTAAATGGCACTTCAACCACCCACAGTTGATCAGTGTGTTATGTAAATGGCACTTCAACCACCCATAGTTGATCAGAGTGTTGTGTAGATGGCACTTCAACCACCCACAGTTAATCAGTGTGTTATGTAAATGGCACTTCAACCACCCACAGTTAATCAGTGTGTTATGTAAATGGCACTTCAACCACCCACAGTTAATCAGTGTTATGTAAATGACACTTCAACCACCCATAGTTGATCAGAGTGTTGTGTAGATGGCACTTCAACCACCCACAGTTAATCAGTGTGTTATGTAAATGGCACTTCAACCACCCACAGTTAATCAGTGTTATGTAAATGACACTTCAACCACCCAAAGTCGATCAGGGTGTTATGCAAATGACACTTCAACCCACAGTTAATCAGTGTGTTATGTAAATGACACTTCAACCACCCACAGTTAATCAGTGTGTTATGTAAATGGCACTTCAACCACCCACAGTTAATCAGTGTTATGTAAATGACACTTCAACCACCCATAGTCGATCAGGGTGTTATGCAAATGACACTTCAACCCACAGTTAATCAGGGTGTTATGTAAATGACACTTCAACCACCCACAGTTAATCAGAGTGTTATGTAAATGGCACTTCAACCACCCACAGTTAATCAGGGTATTATGTAAATGACACTTCAACCACCCACAGTTAATCAGGGTATTATGTAAATGACACTTCAACCACCCACAGTTAATCAGTGTGTTATGTAAATGACACTTCAACCACCCACAGTTAATCAGTGTGTTATGTAAATGACACTTCAACCACCCACAGTTAATCAGTGTGTTATGTAAATGACACTTCAACCACCCACAGTTAATCAGAGTGTTATGTAAATGACACTTCAACCACCCACAGTTAATCTAGGTGTTATGTAAATGACACTTCAACCACCCACAGTTAATCAGTGTGTTATGTAAATGACACTTCAACCACCCACAGTTAATCAGAGTGTCATGTAAATGACACTTCAACCACCCACAGTTAATCAGTGTGTTATGTAAATGACACTTCGACCACCCACAGTTAATCAGGGTGTTATGTAAATGACACTTCAACCACACACAGTTAATCAGAGTGTGATGTAAATGACACTTCAACCACCCACAGTTAATCAGTGTTATGTAAATGACACTTCAACCACCCACAGTTAATCAGTGTGTTATGTAAATGACACTTCAACCCACAGTTAATCAGGGTGTTATGTAAATGACACTTCAACCACCCACAGTTAATCAGTGTGTTATGTAAATGACACTTCAACCACCCACAGTTAAACAGTGTATTATGTAAATGACACTTCAACCACCCACAGTTAATCAGGGTGTTATGTAAATGACACTTCAACCACCCACAGTTAATCAGGGTGTTATGTAAATGACACTTCAACCACCCACAGTTAATCAGTGTGTTATGTAAATGACACTTCAACCACCCACAGTTAATCAGAGTGTTATGTAAATGACACTCAACCACCCACAGTTAATCAGGGTATTATGTAAATGACACTCAACCACCCACAGTTAATCAGGGTATTATGTAAATGACACTCAACCACCCACAGCGTAGGGGCTCAGAGAGTCAACCTGAAGATGCGGCTGCGTACCTTATCAAAGCTTCATTTTATTTTTCTTGTTCCATGTATTGTCATTCTTTTAAAAAGTTACACCCACAAGCATCAGGCACATGATCTGGAAGCTCAAAGACAGAAACAGATATAATGTGAGGCAGAAAGGTGGGGGGGGGGGGGGGGGAGAGACAGACAGACAGACAGACAGACACAGAGACGCTTTTGACGCTTTGACATTTTATTGTCATTACCTGTATGGGTCTATTGACAAGGGGGTGACGGGGGTTAATTCTTAAATCCCCTTAAGTGCAAAGCAACATTCTGCTTAACAGCGTTTCATCAACAAACAAACAAACAAAATCTCTAAATATCACTCTCTCACAATACATTAAACAAGCAGAACAAACACACACACACACACACACACACACACACACACACACACACACACACACACAAAGAAACTAATCATACAAACTCGACCACCCAATCTGGCAGTGATATAGTTCAATATATCAATCATCTACCTTACCAAATTAGCATAAGAAAATAAAATTTACATATGGAGAGACACACAGACAGACACACAGACAGATAGACA